>NW_010172049.1:9353-10813 GCF_000695765.1 Mesitornis unicolor | reverse complement strand
GTGCATGGTGGTGACAGTGGCACAGTTGGCACAGTGCATGATGGTGACAGTTGCACAGTGCATGGTGGTGACGGTGGCACAGTGTGTGGTGATGACAATGGCACAGCCGGCACAGTGCATGGTGGTCACAGTGGCACAGTTGGCACAGTTGGCACAGTGCACAGTGGTGACGATGGCACAGCCGACGTGGTGCGTGGTGGTGACAGAGGCACAGCCGGCGCAGTGCACGATGGTGACGTTGCGCATCCCTCGGGCCGCAGCTCGGTCACCGTGAGCATGGAGAAGGGTGAGCATTCACCAGGTGTAATTCAGAGCCAGGTGAGCTGTTTGCATCTCCCGCCGTGTTTAACTTTCGGATCACAGCGAGGCACCCACCAGAGGAGGCGCCGAGGCTCCTCCCGTGCTGATTTAGCCCTGTAAATCACTGGAGCGCTCCGGCGAGCGTGCTCCGTTTCTGGTCAACATCCGTACAGCTGGTGTTTGTTTTCAAAACCCCAATTCAAAACAGTGCAAGATCTCATTTATCATTTTTTTGTAAAAGGTAATGGTAGTGTTTTGAACTCTGTGCAAAATTTCCCCAGAGTTTCAATATCAGAGCACTGAGGACGACCCTGCCCATCATTACCTACGCCGGGGGGCGACCGTTTGACAGATGGAGGTGCCGCACTGTTCAGGAGCCATTCTAGCAGACAAGATTTCGGAATGTGAATGAATAAATACATGTTTTTTGTAGCTGCACACTCCTCTTACACCGCACCTTGCATAGACCAGATAGCAGAACCGTGTCATTTCCAGACTGACGTTGTGGTTCGTTTTAAGAACTCCAAGGAGCAGCGTCATGGTCCTGGTTTTGTTTCGGACAGCGGCTCTGTGATGTCCTGAGCGGACTGAAGGGATCTGCTGGGGCTCTGTGGCGCCATCCCAGTGTGGGCATCAGCGGCCCTGAAAACAGATTTAATGTGGGTGACATCTGCATGGTGGGAAGGCAGAGAGACGCGCCACTCGCAGGATTTATTTCTGCTTTTTAACAGCCCTGTCTGGAGGGGAGGTGATTTCTGGGGCCACTCCTGATGCTGAAAACTGGCTCGAATACTGGTGATTGATCCAGGAAATTAAACCCACAGGTTTTTTCCTCAAGGGGATTATAGAAATGTTTGCATTTAGGGTGAGGTGGTTGGCTTTTTGCCCCCCCCACCCTTGCCTGTTATATGTATTTATGATAAAAGAATACCTGAAAAACTAAGCCGGCTTAGTGAGTCACTTACACACTGCTGTTAGCTGAAGAGCTCTTGCTGTGAGACATGGATGAGAAATGCACAGATTACTTCATAGGTGGTGTTTTCTTTCCTTTCGCTGTTTCCCTGCCATTCGCCACAAATCACTGCTGGATCTGTCGCTCTTCCCAGTCCTCCCTTACCCTCCTCCTGGTGAGCGGAGGAACACGGTTCTGAAACACAGCC
>NW_010172049.1:7912-9324 GCF_000695765.1 Mesitornis unicolor | reverse complement strand
GCCAGTGTGATCGGATTCATAAAAAGCAGCACTGGAAGGTTTCTGTTGTTCCTCCCTGTTTTACAAGCAGTGCTGTCTCTCTGCTGGAGGCTGTGCAGGAGAGCACAGCGGCTCCAGCAGCAGAAGAGCGCGGGGATACAGATTTAAAGAAAGAAGCAATTCCTGTAATGAGCTTTACCAAGCAGTACTGATTTCTGTGAAATCCAGGCCACTCTTCTATGCTGCTTTAGTGCCAGAGAGGAAACGCGCGTGATGCCAAAAGCCACAAGGCTGCTCTTCTGCCCCACTGCTTTTTTTAGCCAGAATCAGTGTCCCCCTCATCGACCCCTGCCCCAGCTCACACCAGGCACAGCTCTGTGGTGGTCGCCTCTCCAGGAGAGGGACGTGCTTGCGAGAAGTAAAGGGCTAGATGATGTGTCTGCCTGTCCCGCTTGGCAGTGCTGGATGAGGAACAGGAAAAGGGCAGCTTGTTTTCTGAGTTCAGCAGAGCCAAACCTGCCCTCGCCCCACGTATGGTCAGGGAGCAGCTGCGGATGTAGCACGGTGTCTGCTGAGCCTGGAGCAGGACCAGGCCCCGTCCTCCACCAAGGACCAAGCCCCGTCCTCCAGCAAGGACCGTGCCCTGTCCTCTTCCAAGGACCAGGCCCCATCCTCCGGCAAAGACCAGGCCCTGTTCTATGGCAAGGACCAGGCCTCATCCTCCAGCAAGGACCGGCCCCCATCCTCTTTCAAGGACCAGGCCCCGTCCTCCAGCAAGGACCAGGCCCCGTCCTCCAGCAAGGACCAGGCCCCATCCTCCAACAAGGACCAGGCCCCATCCTACTGCAAGGACCAGGCCCCATCCTCCACCAAGGACTAGGCCTCGTCCTCCACCAAGGACCAGGCCTCATCCTCCAGCAAGGACTGGCCCCCATCCTCTTTCAAGGACCTGGCCCCATCCTCCAGCAAGGACCAGGCCTCATCTTACAGCAAGGACTGGGCCCCATCCTTCAGTGAGGACTGGGCTCTGTCCTGGACCGTCTGGTTCTGTGGCTCTGGTGGAGCAAGGCAGGCAAAGGCCCCGTGTCTCCACCCCGTCTTTGCCGTGGTGCTCTGATGGGAGCCATTCAACACCACACAAATGCCCTGTCCAGCTGGTGGGTGCCATATCTGATGGCCCAGTGCGTCCCGGGGGACGTGGGGCATCTGCGAGAGCAGGAGGGGGCTGTGAAGCGGGGCGGAGGGAAGGGAGATAAATCAGCAGCCTATTTTCTTGTATTGAGAGCTGGAATAACATGGGCAGGTGGAACAGATATTGAGGATGCTTCTTCCCACCTCATTTGTGATGCTCAGGCAGAGCCTTTCTCTGCAAAATTACAGCGATATGAGCCACTTGCTTCTGTTTCCAACTTAATATTCCAACAGCGAGCAGG
>NW_010172049.1:3526-7881 GCF_000695765.1 Mesitornis unicolor | reverse complement strand
CAGGAATGTATTGATTTAAGCGTCATAAAATTATATTTATGTAATTTTAATTTATTTTTAATTCAGCATTCGGAATACTGCCAGACCTAATTCTTGCCTATTTCCATCTTCCAGACAAAGCCAGGACCAATCAGGGTGGCCAGTTCTCGCTCCGAGCGCTCCGCCATGGTCTACTGCTACAACTGCTCCCGCAAGGGACACTTTGGATTCGTAAGTCTGTGCTGCCTCAGTGCTGAGTGTGTCCTAGAGGTGGAAATTCAGTCGAGGGGGGGGGGCAGTGGGTAAAGTGGTCTCACCCATCTAATTTAAAGGTATGGAAGAAAAGTTGCTGTCTCTCCTTGGCAGGTTTATTGATTTGTTTTTTTTAAAATCCTAAATCAAGATGAGACTGCCTGGGAGAGAGAATATTCACTGGAAAACACACAGTTGCCGAGCAGAGCTTTTTCTTTCCTCTTTCTGTTTTTCCCAATGGCTCACGGGGTGAAACATCAGTGCCTCACTGCCGTGTTCAATATCATGGGAGGTTTTTTTCACCACCATTTCTGCTTGCTTTTGATAATCCTTAGTAGTATTCTTTTAGTTTGATTCAACGTTTGGCATCGCTGGTCTGTAAGGTGCACAGCCTGTTGCAGGAGGACCTGTGCTGTGTCACCCGGGAGCGCTAGTGGTAGGTGTCACCTTTTCAGCCCTGTCGTGACAGGGACAGCTCTCTCCCTGCAAACATCCACTCCAAACAATGTTTGAGTAAGTCCAAGTACTCGGGAAATGTGCTACTCATGCGTCGATGGTTAAAGTTTATGGTTTCCTACAGCTTAGAGATAGCAAATTCCCAGCGAATTCCTCCCTTCCCTCCTGCAGGCTCTGCCTGTTGCCCACTGCAGCGGCTGACGATGTCCCATTAAATCTCACTGCTGTTTTCAGCTAAATTCAGTTGATCCCTGTGGACGGTGGGACAGGTCGGGCAGGTTTGTGGGGTCTTCTCACAGCAGAGATGAAAGATGAGGAGCAGATCTTAATGCTGAGCTGTCCTTGGAGAGAAGTGAAGTTTTCCTCTCCAAGGGGTGCGTTGTGGGTGTGCGGGACACGCGGCCACCGGCACGGTCGGGCTGGGAGAACCAAAACTGATCCCATCAATTTAAACCAGAATAAAGCCCCTGCCAGCAATGCAGGCACTAAAATGAGCAGTAAAGGTAAAAACTGAAGTGATGGGGTCAAAGGAGTGAGACCAATTGCTGAGGAACACTTTACTAAACTGTCGAAAAATGGCATTCGAGGAGGGCAGCACACGTGGATGTGAATACGGACTGATTTTAATGTAAAAATAATTAGTAAATGTGTGGGAGGAGCTCATAGTGATTATTTGGAAATGGTACAAACTGTATAAAATCAGTAAAAGTAAAGTGTCCCAAGAACAACATTTTATGGCTATCAAAGTTAAAGACAGTCTTTTTAGTAGCACTGAAGGAGCAGAAATAGCCTGAACAAGGAATGAAAATGGAGAAATCCATATTATTATTATTATTTATTTTTTGTTGCGTATTTTTTTTAATGTAAGTATGTTTAAGCAGGTAAAGATCTCTTGTGAAGACAAGCATCTCCTAGCATTTTTCCCATTCCCGCACCTCAGGAGCGCTGCTCAATTGCCTTTTCTGAGCAGTTAACGCATGGGAGAAACAAACTGAGCAAGAAGAAAAGGCTGGGGTTTGTTTTGTACAAAAACACCATGCTCAGTGCTTCCCACTGCAGTCCATTTCCTCTCATTCAATCCAGTTTCGGAACACTTCAGATTCCTTTCCTTTGCGAGAGATCTAGGGAGACCTTCCCCAAAAGCAAAGACCAATACACACTGAGAAACACAGGATGCATTTATAATCACTGACCTCATTCATGGGATCAATGTAGAAAGGGCAGTGTCAGGAGGAAGGAGCCAGGCTCTGCTCTGGGATGGCCAATGCCAGGACAAGGGGCAATGGTCCCAAGCTGGAGCACAGGAGGTTCCAGCTGAAGATGAGGCCAAAGTTTGTGAGTGTGAGGGTTCTGGAGCATGGCCCAGGCTGCCCAGAGAGGTTGTGGAGTGTCCTTGTGTGGAGACACCCAAAGCCCTGGCCGTGTTCCTGTGTGACTGCTCTGGTGATCCTGCTGTGGCAGGGGTTGCACTGGGGGACCTTTCCAGGTCCCTTCCAGCTCCTGGCATCCTGGGACTCTGTGATTCTGTGAACTGAAATGCACCTCTGATGTTCTCTGCCATTAAAAAAGAGATGGCAGAAGGACACGCAGAGAAAGGGGGTGCTGGGGGGCACGGGGTGGTGGAAACAGCCAGCGCAGGAGGGGACATCAGTGGGGACATTGAGTCTGCAGGAGCTACTGCGCAGTTGTTGAGAATGGTGAGATCCAGAGCGTGTGGGATTTGGGAGCATCCTAGAAGCAGAGAGGGGACCTTGCAAAGCACAACAAGGAAATCACAAAGAGAGAATCATAGAATCACAGAATCCCAGGTTGGGAGGACCACAAGGATCATCCAGTCCAACCTCTCGAGGTAAAAGTAGAGTTTAAATGAGATGGGTCAGCAACTGTCAAGATGACTCTGAAAACTGACCAGAGTAGGGGAATTCACCACTTCCCCTGGAGATTGCTCCAATATCTCGTTGATAGATTGTTCCAATATCTCATTGATAGATTATTCCAATGCCTGATTGATCTCACGGCAAACAAATTTCTTCTGGAGCTCATTGAGAATCTCCCCAGACACAACTTGTGTCCGTTACCCCTCGTCTTTTCCATGGGACTCCTTGTTAAAGGGAGTCTCCATCCTCTTGGTGCCACCCTTTATGTCCTGGTCCATGGCAAGAGAGGAAGCATCAGCTGATATCACCTGGTACCCCGAAAAGAAGGGGTCATGGGAAGCATCACAGTCAGCCCAGCTCACAAGGTACTGCTGAAGCCTTGTGTACGGCGGCGAAAACATCCCCGTTGCTGACTCAGGTGTTTGGGGGACATCCAACACAAGTGGAGCAGAAACGTCCCCTCCTCACACAGCCACTGCCGGGGCTCTCACCCTGCAGACCCGTCGAGCTGACGGCGGAGCCTCTGCAGGGTTTGGGTTGTGTCCGTGAGGAGACACAGGCGGATGCAGCCGTGGATGCATGGGGGCCGCTGCCCCTGCCCTTGCGTTTCCACAGGCGCCCACCCGAACGGTGCGGGCGCAGGAAGCTGCCATGGGGGTGTCTGTGCATGGGGACACCGTGGCTGTGCTGGAGATGGGGTGGGCAGTGGTGGGGGAGTCCTGTCCTGGTGCTCGCCTGCTCCAGGAGCTCTGTCTCGCACAGGGGCACCAGCAGACGGCGGCTCAGCTCATCAGCGCTTGTTTCGCTGCTATTGGATGGCCATGAAATTCTCAGTGTTAAAGACCTGCTGGCCACGTTGTCCACGGGTAGAGAACCCACACCGTGCCCCGTTGACCCTCGCTGACCTGGGTGTGTTTTGCAGGAGTGCGCGGAGAAGCGGATGCACGGGAGCGTGTTCCCAACATTGCCCTTCATCTGCCGCTACGACAACGAGTACGACATCAGGAGAAGAGCGGACAGGCTGCAGAAAAAGGTTGCAGGTACGGCACATTTTGGGAGATGCCTTGGAGATGCTCACTTTTGTGCTTTTAGAAACATTGCGGGATTATTTTCACGTGGTGGGAAAAGCCAGAGGGATTTGAACAGGCGGCAGGAAAAGATTTGTGACTTTATTCGTCCGTGTCTATTGTGGAAATTTATTGTGTCAGAGCCGTTAGGTGGGCGTTGTCGGATGTTTTAATGCAGAAAAACCCACATTAAGGATACTATAAAGTAGCAGGAAGAGGATTAAACCGTAATTTTTCAAGATTCAAGTCTTGACAGTAAAAAAAAAAACCCACTATGAAAAGATCTATCAGGTTTCTTCCTGACCACCTTCACGCGTCTATAGGGAAAGCTGCGATGGCTCCAGCGCTAGGGTTTGGGTGTCCGCTGTGTCTTACAGAGCTGTGTGAAGCCGGGCTCCTGCCGGAGCCGCTGGGGACGCCGTGGCAGGAGGAGGGCGAGGGGGGCCACGGCCACGGGAAGGCGAACAAGACCTGGAGGGAGCATCGGAAACGCAGCAAGGACGATGAGAGGCACGGCCGCGCCAAGCACCCGCGGGTAGAGCAGCGCAGGAGCAGCTTTGGGGATGATTTCCCCCGGAGGGGGCGCAGCCATGGCCCCCAGAAATCCGTCTTCGCAGACAGCGGGGCCGCCTGCGCACAGCAGCCGCTGGAAGGCGTCCGGAGGAAGAGCAGGCAAAGGAAGCATTGGGGCAGCAGTCCGGGTGTTGACGAGGACCCGTTCCTC
>NW_010172049.1:3112-3317 GCF_000695765.1 Mesitornis unicolor | reverse complement strand
CAGTCCCAGAATGGGCCGTGGTTCCGTTTTCTTCGTGTGGGGTGGGGGGGAGCAGGGGTCCGGGCTGGGCTTGGTGGGTTTTGTTTCTTCGCCCTGAGATGTTCCTGTGTGGGAGCTCGGTGCCTCTGGAGCATCCGCGTTGGACGCAGCCCCAGGACGGGGACGTCCTCGCTTCTGTCCCGACCACGGCCCCACACTTTGGGAC
>NW_010172049.1:1259-3089 GCF_000695765.1 Mesitornis unicolor | reverse complement strand
CTCTGGTCCGGTGCCGTGGGTCCATCCCCGGCACTGGGCACGGGCGAGCTCCACAGAGGCAACATCTCAAATCAAATATGTCCTCGTTCCCTTGATGTGGACCTTGTTTTTGGGGAAGAGGGCGGAGTATGGAAAACGGAGCTGATTCCAGACGTACTGTGCTACTTTTTTGGTAATTTTTTTTAAAAGACAGCTATTTTTGTACACTGGAGTTAAACAGTTGTGTTGTTAAAAGCTTTTTAAGAATAAATGCTCTGTCAAAGGAACAGCCCAAACAAAACTTCACAAAGGGGATATTAAAAAATTTGGGTCTGTTCCGCATTTTGCTGCATTAATAAAGCGTAATTAACGGCAGCGTCTGCTTCTCTTTTCTGAGCCGAAACCACATCGCTGGAATCCTCCGCTCTCTGCTGGCTCCTGCCCTGCTCCGTTCACTGCGCCGCTCTTGCTGGGCCATGGCACAGGATGGGCTCATGGAGGTGCGTGTCCCCTCAGTTCTCACACGAAGGGGCCCTCAGCTGTGTTTCACAGTTGGGAAGTACTTGTTTGGGTGGCCTCATCCACGGGGATCCATTTGGAAAGGGCAGTGTCAGGAGGAAGGAGCCAGGCTCTGCTCTGGGATGGCCAATGCCCGAACAAGGGGCAATGGTCCCAAGCTGGAGCACAGGAGGTTCAAGCTGAAGATGAGGCCAAAGTTTGTGAGTGTGAGGGTTCTGGAGCATGGCCCAGGCTGCCCAGAGAGGCTGTGGAGTCTCCTTGTGTGGAGACACCCAAAGCCCTGGCCGTGTTCCTGTGTGACTGCTCTGGTGATCCTGCTGTGGCAGGGGTTGCACTGGGGGAGCTTTCCAGGGCCCTTCCCACTCCTGACATTCTGGGATTTTGGGATTCTGTGATTTGTGACCTGTGCTGACGTCTGAGGGGAGATGGTACCCGAGGACAGAACCAGCACTGCCGTCCTGCCAGCAGCGTTACGTGCTGGCACCCCCCAGTTCATCAGCTTTGGTTTGGCTTGGTTTCTGGTGAGAACACCGGTGTTTTCGTGACCGTGTCACCTCGTCTCAGGGTGTTCGGGGTAGCGCTGCGCCTGTTTGGGAACATCAATCCCAGTTTTGCTTCAGTGTGTCCGTGTCCTGGTGGTATTGAAAACATAAATTACTTGTATTCCTAATTAAAAATAAAGCACATTTCCACTCCTGAACAGGCTCGCCCCTAACATTGCAGCCCGTCTTTTCCCATGTGCTGTGTTTTACGTCCCTTTTTGTTCAGCAGTACCGGTTCTATGTGAATTAAAGTCTGCAGGAGCTCCTGGGCTGATGGGGAGGTAGCGCTGCTTCGCACCGAGATCAACTCCACTTTTCGGGTGCATCCGCTTGGTCCCGTGGCCACCGGCCTTGTCCCCAGGCGAGTAAATCTCTGCACCCGTCTTTAGGGAGCCAGCAGGAGCTGCGGGGACCCTGTTCCTGCTTGTGCCCCCTTGCACCGGGGGCGCCGGGATCCCGAAGGGAGCGCAGTCTCCATCCACAGGGGTGGACGGCTCAGGCCGGGAGCTGCCCCGGGGGCCGTAACCCTGCGCCCGCTGCTCGTGGGCAGAACACGCATAGAGAAGTGGGGAGATCGGGACCACGGGAGGTGAACAAGATGAACCAGCGGCTTTTGGGGCAGGATGAAGGACCCCCCTGCAGCGGCCTCGGGAGCAGTTCCTGGGCTGAGCGCCGGGCAGCGGAGCTGTGGTGGAAGAAACGAGGTCCTGCAGCAGCACACAGGTCCTGTCAGGTTAAGACATCAGCTCAAATGCTGACTTGTGTCAGGCTTCGCACATCAAGACAGAGC
>NW_010172049.1:0-1228 GCF_000695765.1 Mesitornis unicolor | reverse complement strand
TGTAGAGGGCCCGCTGGTGTACACCCGGCCAGGTAACACCCCGGTTAACGGCGTACACCATTCACCTCCCCACAGACAGTCGGGACATCGTCTCCATGTACCTGGGGAAGCACAACCGAGCGCCCAGGCTGTGCCACGCCATCGTGGGCTGCACTCAGGGGGTCTCTTTCTTGGGATGCCTGAGACAAAATGGGTTGTGTCCAGGTAGCCACTGGTCACCGGTGCCTCCCAGCACCACCAGGGAGGCTTCTGTCCAGCAGATGATGGATTTCACAGGGTCACAGCATGGTTTGGGTTGGAAAAGGCCTTCAAGATCATTGAGTCCAACCACTAAACCAGCCCTAAGTCCCCTTATGTCCCTAAGCACATCTCCTCGTCTGCTAAACCCCTCCAGGGATGGGGACTCCATCCAGTTTCACAGAACGCGGTGCAAAAAATGTCCAACCTAAACCATTCTATGAAAAACAATGCAGTTGAAGGTGTTTTTTTGCATTAGTCAACAGGGACAAGATAAGGACAATGCGAGAAGAGGTGATGTGTTTCCCACCAGCAGAAGTATTGGCACATCAGGTACCAGGTAAAGGAAAGCACGGCATTAAAATCTTCCTCTGGACCAGGGACTTGCAGACTGAGCTTCTTCCATCGAGCTCCACTTTACCCTGTTAAGCCCAAATGCTGTCATCCCTCCCACCTGCCTGCCCCTCCTGTGAGGAGCTGTCAGTGGTTCCTCCAGAGATGCCGGGGATGGAAAACCTGCTCCTCCCAGGAGGGGACGGTGTCTCCGGGTCACAGCTGACGTGCACTGGGGGAGCAGCAGGAGGAAACCGACGTCGTGTGAATAAATACGGGGCCACGGCTCAGCCCGGGCCTGTGGAGGAGACGAGGGATGGAGCGAGGGGTCGGGGTCTTGATGGGTAATGGGGACAGCGGTCCCAGGAGTGATGAGGGGAGAGGAAAGGATTTGGTCTCTCATTTGTTGCAGCCCCCACGCAAGGAAGGGATGGGGGGTTTGAGGTGTCCATCTCTGCAGTGCAGCAGTGTGCACAGGGAGAGAATTGAGCTTCGCTTTGAAACCCAGAGGAATGGGGCTGCCTCCTCCTCCCAGCTCCCTTTTCCCCACAGTCTGCCTTGAAGGTACCGACATCTCCCTCTGTGCCAAGGCAGGAGCTGCTGCGGGCTCTGCTGGAAGGGGATGGACCTGAGCACTGGCCCAGGCTGCCCAGAGAGG
>NW_010172048.1:0-17590 GCF_000695765.1 Mesitornis unicolor | reverse complement strand
ATTCTTAGAATATTTTATTCAAATGTAACACGGCCTCTCTTTTCACATTTGAGTCTGTTTCAACAATCAACAGCCCAGTATTAATTGATATGGAAAAAAATAATAATAGTCATAAATGCTATAGATCTCATTCAGAACCCAGTGAAATCAAGGGAAAGATGTGTAGAAACTTTGTGTAGTTTTGGAGTATACCGAGTCTCTTGCATAAGGGCCTGTGTCACTGAAAATATTACTTGTGTACTTGTCCTCCCATTGTCATCACTGGGATCATCTCTCTCAGCTCAGTGTCTTGACTTATACACACCTGAGGACTGAGCCTGTACCTTTATTATCACCTAGTGCTGTTATTTACAAGTGCTAAGTAACTGAAAAGGTCACATCACAGGAGCGATTTTAAAATGGTGCTTTGACACAAATAAGGAAAAGCAGTTTCTCTTGGAATTTCTACCAATAATGGATAAATTTTAAAGATGCATTTCAAGTTTGATAAGCACCTAAAAGATTGGATGCCTATCTGAAAGTTATTTACTAAAAAAATTGAATTATTTGTGTCTGCTCAGTTTAGCTGGAAAGTTAGGGAAAAACCTGTTTCCTGAGGCATGGCTACTAGATATAACGGAGGACACTAAAAAGTTATCATTAAATACAGGATATGAAAAAAAGAAAAAGAAATAAAATAACTAAATTTCTTCAGACCTCAGAGATGTATTTACTTCAGATTTGATTCAAGATATAGGTTAGGAAATTGATTGACTCTTATTGTATTTATGTCATCACCTTTAATTGTTAATATTAATGTAGCTGTTAATATTGAAAAAAAACCAAACCTACAGCATGTTAAAAAAAACTTGCTTAACATTTCAGTGAGATGTAGAGGGAGAGGAAAAGAACAATTTCTGTCTGCTCCTTTGCCTTCACTCGTCTGCAATGTGCTGAGCTGCAAGCTGAAGCTCTGTAATAGAAAAACCAGTTCTGGTGCACAGATGTTTTCGCAAGTGCTTCAACTCCCAAAGAAGCAAGGCTGGAGATAACTATATAAGCTCCCTCATCCTAACAGAACAGCACATTACACAGCAATCACAAAACAGCCCTTATGTGAGATTTCATATAAAAATATAAGGTACAAAAAAAAGAAGATTCACACCTTGGAAGCTACTGTCTTTTTTTCAATGTAATTTTTTTTCCTGCATATGCAGCTCTTCCAGCTTATGCAGCTGTGACAGTACATTTATCAATTTGCTGGCTTGAAGTTTGCACTTTCCCTTGACTTGCATAATGCTACCTAACAATTCAGTTCCTAATTCAAAACAAGATTTCTTTTACAAAGCCTTGTACATACAGAAGAAAAGGCTCTATGCCTTATCTTTATAACTCAACAAAGATAAAGTATTGAAAGTGTGAGAAAAATAGACATTTCCATTTTTAGATGAAATTTTCCTCTTGTTCTTCTGCAGTCCTTTGTTCTCCACCAAAGTGAGTTTAAGCACAAAATATCCAAGCAATTCTTGTTAGTGCTGTTAAGAATTACCTCAGTAAGTATTACAGAAGATTATTACTTGTTTGGTTTTTTTTCCTAGACAATTAGAAGAGTAACTAATGTACTAATTTCTACCAGCAAATGAAAGAAAAACGCGTAGATCATGGTTCTATTTCAAAACAATTGTTCACAGAGTTTTTGAATGCACTTAAATTTAGATATTTTCTTTAGGGTATTGGAAATTCATCACATAACTAGCAGAGTTTAATTCATATTATTTAAATAATCTATTTAAATATATATTACTCAAATACCAAAGAGGCTTGTTCCATCTAGAAAAAGAGGAGGGCATGTCTCTCAATCTCATAGGAACTGAAGAAATGGACTGTCAAGGTTTTAAATGTACAGGTAGCAGCTGAGTTTGTACTGCTGATAGCAAAAAAGCAACCTAATAACAACCATAAAGCTCTTCTTGTGAGCTAAGTTATGTAAATTGAAGAATGCCCTTACTGTCAGCAGGTATATTATTTCGAAGAAGACAGACAACTGTGTTAATCTCCTTTCTGCTTAATCCCTGTCTCTCCACAAATCATCATGTCAACAGTTTAAACAGATTTAGATGTGACTGAAATCAAGAAAAGGAGATAGTCTCAGGATGCTGGGGTTGACGCGGGCCTCCAAGAGGTAATTTTGTTTGTGGTAGAGAGAGAGTGCAGGAGAGAGAGTAAATCTAGCAAATCTAACAAAGCAGCCCTCTGGCCCAGCCCTGAGGATCAAATCCAATTCTACCAAGATACACATTAAGCCCTGTCTATCACAGCTTTGCCCTTGAAAAGACAAATAATGATGAGATTCACCTCGTTGTGCTTGTCTCTGGAGAGAGGAGACAGAAGACATTTAAGGAACCTGAACTATTGCTCATTTTGAATACCTTTTATTATTATTATTATCTTAGAGCACTGGTGTAAAAAATGCTAACTATGTTAGTTTAACCACTTACTGTCCCTTAAGTAAGTAGCAGTAATCACTAGAGTAGTAGAAGCAGTCAATAATCGAGAAAGTGGTGGTCAGTGGAACAGTGGCTCAGGCATTGACCAAATTATTTGTTGCAAACTGCAGCTTTTGTACTTCTTTTAGGTGAAAAGGACCAATTTCTACTTACTGCTGTACTGAAAATCGTTGTGGAAAATGTTCTCAAAAGACTGCTGTGAACTGAAAAAGACCAAAACAGTACAACTTTGAATATTTAATTTAATCATTCTCTGATAGTATAAAAGTCAGATTCACTCATATTGGTTCTGTGCATTGAGTCTGTCAAAACCAGTCCTTTAGCACTACTTTCAGTACTTAATAGGGAAGTTTTAGATGAAATAAGTCCTTTTTCAATAAGGATTACTAGCATGCCACTCTTGAAGTTTTTAAAGCGGAAATTCTATCATTTAACCACTTCACTTTAATTCTTATCTGATCAAATTAGCATTTGGAAGACTACGCCTAAAATAACAAAAATAGTCTTTGGAATAATCTTCAACACAAAGAAAATTATAATTACCTAGGTGGTCTGCATGATCACAGCTTGTAATTCTGTGTCTTAGAAGGAAACCAGAAAATTAATTAGTTACTGTTAGTGATACTCTTTGAAGATGAATAGCTATATGAAAGTGCTGAGAATTACTACAGTTATTAGATAACACAATTAATCGCTCCTCACAATTAAAAAATTGAAGTAATTTAACTGAAGGGGATGGCACTCTATGCAACATCTTGGGCCAGCTCCCTAGGGTCTAGCAGATGGGCTGAAAAGCAAAAGAAAATCTTGATCTCATCAGTGTGCAAGACTGCAGGCCCTTTAGGAATGACCACAAGGGTGTAGGGTTCTGCATCCAGCAGTGACCGGAAGCCATTCTTCAGGTAGAGACTGCAAGAACAGAGTCCTCTCTGTCTTCTTCTGCCAAGAAGTACCATTTCCCTTACTGTCCCTTGCAGTGAGATTTCTCCTACTTGAAGAGGGCTCATAGAGGGAAGAGGTGAGGACACCTCACAATATGAGAAATGAAGCTTGTGCTTGTATTCTCTTTGGAACATTTGTAATCTCCTCCGAAACCTTCCTACTCAACTTCAACTGAAATTATTTCTGAGAAAGACTTCTAGTTTTTACAAATTAGCTCTTTAATGTCAAAAAAAAGACTTTGTCAAAATGTCTCTGACCTATTCTAGATGCAGTAGTTCACTCCCTGGACCTTGAAGGTGCCTCTTTTGGCAGGCACTGCCTCTTCATAGACAATTACTATGCTGTATTTTAGCACTTTTATCTGTTTATAGCTATCCATTCATTGTGTCCTCTGGAATATGTTTTCATGTTATTCAAACATGCTACTATGTGAAAATTGCCACCTAGAGATTCATTTTATGTGGTTCAAATTGAGTTTACAACATCTGCTGTAGGTTTCATTCTCAGCCAAGTTTCTTTACTTCATGAAATACAATTTTTTAATTTCTTAAATGCTTTTAGATCATAGGAATGAAAGAGCTAAGGAAGTACAAGTTGTAATATTCAAATCACATATAATAATATTAGCATATAATTCAGTAAGAATGAATTGACAAATTTAGATTCCCCTTCTACCTTGTAAGCCACCTTTCCTGGAACTATTCATAATTCAGACATATTAGAAGAGTCCTTAACTGTGGTATTTTATGGACTGATGAATATTCATAATTTAAACGATACATTTTCTTAAGATTGCTCGAAGCAGCTACATAGTGAAATTTCTATACACTGATTGCTTCATTGTTCATGAAGAATTGCTTGTGTTAGCAAAATCAGAAATTAGCTTTTACTAGTACTTTCTCATCACTTTTAAAATTTGCTTCATGAAAACACTTTGTTCAGTGAAATGTTTTGCCTGGATACATGCAACAATACTCTTAACATTATTGCACAGGTGAAAAGCACTTCTTGATGGCAAATTTAAACTAAGTCTTTGTCATGGCCACCTTGAATTTTACTGATTTTTTTTGTGTGTGAATAACTAATAGAAGTTTATTGGTTTTGAATTGCATTTCTTTCATAAAGTGTGGAAGTTATGAATGAATGTGCATATGTGTTTAGGGGGCCAATGTTTCAGCCATTGCACATACAAAGGGCACTGAAAGTCAGCCATGAGCAATGTTGCAGAATCCTTAAAATGAAAAAAATCACCCTGGTATAGAGACTGGGGTTTGCAAAGACCTAGAAAATTTAGTGACAATTAAACACACTTAGAAGGATAGTCTCAAAGTTAATTACATAATTGGAAACACAGAAGAACCTGTAACAGCCCTATTGCTCTGAGCTACTTCTCTAAAGGAACCATCTCTGCAGCAAGACCCAGTGCTCTGTGCTGTGCTATGGAACAATTAAAGGCAGTGGCCACTTTATATTGCCTGTGCTTAAATGCAACCTCTTTAGAGACTAAGGAACAGGGAGGTGGATGTCTGCAATGGCTGAGACATCGCGAGCATTACAGTACCAGACAGCTACACTTTATAATGGCAGTGCTACACAAGAATGCCCTTTTAGGGTCATTAGTCATCTTATTTGCCCAGACGCTACTTTTATAACTGAATGCCAGCTGTGAAAGGATTAATAATGTATCTTTTCAAATGCAAACAATAAAGCAGCTGTCTCTAGCTCAGGGCTAAGGTGTAAAAGCAAAGCACTGTCATGAAATTTGATCAGTCACCATCCATGCTGCCTGTTCAACCCTGAAAACAGCCCAGGACTACTCACTTCATGGCAGCAAGCACCAAAGCTGTGACAAGAGGAAGGTGCATACTCAGTATTATCTCGTGACACAGTCAGGCCCATTCATGTGTCAATAGAAGATTTTTAACTCTTCTGCTAATCTTAATGCTAGCTTAACAAAGTACTGCATTCACTGAATGAGGATCAGATGCAAATGGTCCAAAAGGTAAAAAGACTTTAAAGCACACCTTGGTTAAATATAGATAATAGTCACACATCATCCAGGTGTGATCACAACCAAATAATAGATACATCACCATCTTCATTTCATGTCTTTGTATTATTAGATATTCCAGTGCAATTCTAACCTAACAGGTAAGAATAAAGGCAGTCGGCCGGATATTGCAGTATCAAGCCTTGCAGTTAAATTCCTTACTACTGCACTTGCCCAGCACTGACTTCTCTGGGGTGGCTGTATTTTATGTACTAAGTGGAACTATATGCTAGCTGAAATACAATCTGTAATGCCTTGGGCCCGGATTGCTTTATAACTTCTGAAAATGTTAATTGCTTAGTAGCTCCCTTCTTTCATTTTTTGATTAAACATTTTCCCAGGAAAATTTTTATTCTTGCAGTGTGCCATGTATTGAATCTTTTTAAATAACCTCCTTGAACTAAAAGAAATACAGCCTTTCTGGCTTTTTCTCTTTTCTCGTATTTCTAAATTTTATTCCTCTGGTCTGCTATCTAGATAGCACTGATGAACAAAAAGAAACTTCTTAAAGCTTTTCTGTTCAGTCCAATTTCTGGCTGAACTTTATTATGATGTTTCTATTATTCATTCTTTTTCTGGTTATACAAATACCTTTATATAGGAAATTTTAATGAAAGCTAGCCTGTTTCCAGCATCTCTGTGGCGTCTTCATGCTTTTATTCATTACACCACAGTGTCTGGGAGTAAAAAAAGAATGCTATCTAGAAAACCTAGTACAGAGTGCAATGAGCATACCACAATTTACTGTGGAGGCTTCTCTGGTTTTCACAAGTGACAAAACTAATAGTTCAGTGCAGAACCCTCCTCACTCTCATCAAAGTCCAGGTCCTCCACTTAAAAAATTCAAACTTCAGAGAAGTCAAAATAAAACTTCAGATAAATCACTGGTGCTTTCAAGCTGCACACACAAGTATAACCAAACTATACACATACACGTGTACTCCAGGAAGATATTTGAAGTTGCATATTCCTTTGGCATTTGCAAGTCTAATAGTCCCAAGGTTATGCACACAAATCATCATCCTGAGAAGTCAACTTATGCTACAGATGGGAAAAATTATGCAAGCATGTTCCCATTCAACAACATTCCCCAGAAGAAACAGGACCTGAGCAGAGGATGAAGGATATGACTTGCACTGAAAACAATCCTCAAGATAGGAGTTGTCAAGATTCCTTTCCCTGATTCTTCCAGCAGCACTCAAGCAGTGCACTGAAAAATTCATTCAGTAGCATGTCACAGAAATGGGAAAGGAGGCTGACATTCTAAGGTTATCCCATTAACCCAGGTTTTCTCCACTAACCACGATCTGCAGCAACAACAGCCTAGTTCAGTTTCATAGAGTTAATGAGATTAAGGAGAAAATACTTTCCCCTTGTGTATGATAGCAAAGACTTAACGTAATATCTTTGTGGTCACAATGTAAGTCTTAACAAAGTGATAGAAGTAATTGCAGCCGATTAGTGTTCTTGATGTAATGTTCTTAGACTACTGTAAGCCCTTTGACTTAACACATTTTGCTTACAAAATTAGAGCAACACAAAGCCAATATGAAAGCTATCAAAGGATTAAAACTATCTGGTAGCTTCATAAATAGGTATGAGCAGTTCCCACCCTCAAGAATCTGCCTCACCTGCTAATTGTTTGGTTCCCTTAGTTCATTCTACAAGCAGCAGAGAGATAGAAAGAGAAATGCCATCAGAGCACAAAAGTGTAACTTGCATGATCAGAAACAGCCTGGGAAAGAACCCACTACCACAACTCTGTAAGGAATTTTGGGAGATTGGCAAATGAGATAACTAAAGTTACTATACCCCGGACAGAAAAAAGTAAAAAAAAATACCATAATTGCCATCAAGAGTGGGCAGCAGTTAGTTTTTGAACATATGCTATTTGATATATCTGTGATTACACAGAAATAACTACAGAAAACACGAAGTACTTTACTTCCAGAGAACGTAACAGTGTTATAAGGCGAACAAGGACAGATCACTAATACTAAGGATGAATCACTTGCTAAAATGAGCACCAGTGCAAACACTCAATATGGCTTTGAGTATTTTTTAATGCATTTAGTATGGCCAAATGCAGCCATACATACAGAAAAGAAGAATCTGCCTCCTACTTCTTATCTAAGGACATAGGCATTAAGAGACCTAATCAGCTAAACGCAGCCTCCAAATGAAACAGCATGGTCAAAACCAGACCCATAAACCCTGTTTGAATAAACAGGATGTTTATTTGGAATAGGTAAGAGATCTGTATTTCTGTACTTGTCAGTGGTGCAAACACCTACTGGGATATTGTGTTGTCCAGCTTCAAGATCTGCAATATTATAAGGGTGTTAATAGTGTAGAAAATGTTTCTAGAAGATCTATTGATAAGAAAATACTTCTCACAATACATGTCCTTCAGTAACTAGTTCATTGAATCTGCCATAATAAGGGAAAGGTTAGAGAGCTGCATGTCCAAAGTCTCTGTACCTGCATGACAAACAGGCACTTCATAATAGAAGATTAATCAGTCCAGTGGGTAATTCTGTAATGAGATCAAATAATCTAGATGAAGCAAGCCAAATTCAGACCGACTATAAAGCACTAAAGACTGATAAAACATTAAAATAATTTGTTACTGATTATGGCAGACTTATCTCTGGAAACACTTTCAACAAGATTGGTTATTTTTCTAAATGGAATACTCTAGTTCATATGAGAATTAATTAAAAAATCTCTGATGGACTGTGTTATGCAGGAGGTCACAGTAAATGATCACAATGGTTCCTTCTGGCTTTTATGATCTATGAATCTCTGAACTTGGTTCAATAGAATGACTGCGGCTGCCTTGCTGCAGGTACACCAGATAATGGACTAGGCTTTCTCCTATGCCTGCCACTGATATGTAAGCTCCCATTCAAAACTCCCAGCAAACAGTCCACTAAAATAAGCTAATATTCATCTCAATACAGGTGGCTGGTACATAACTCAGAAAAATCTATGCTGACTGTTTTATATTTAGACATCTTGGGCCAGAATTAAGAGAAAATTTAAGTACCTAGAAGAGGCACTCTTCTGGGACAGGACATAGCTTACCAATGACTGGTAATTGACTCCAAACCCAAGAAATTCACATAAGCTTTCTCTATAAACAGATGAGAGATGTGGGTATCCCAGTGAGGTGATTGCAAATCCCAAGCCAGACATCCAGGACAGTTGGAATGATTCACTGTTTGGTGGTATCTTTCTCCATTGCTGACTATGGTGTACCATAAATGCCTTGCACAGACTAAGCACCCAACTTTCAGACAGCTAGGTGGACTAAACCTGAGAGTAAAGAGTAAAGTTCTTATTCACACCCTCAATGGCTGCCTAACACTAGTGTTGCAATGTAGAATGTGTGTGTATATACCAGACAGAAAATGAGAGATCATTGTGATAGAAACATTTAAAAGACCGATAAACCAGGCCAGTTCAAACCTCAAAACAACTGTTAACTAGATTGCCATTCATTAACAACACATTCCCAGTGGTTGCTTCTTACTCACTATAAATCATTACTGGTATGAACTCAAAACATTAAATCCTTAACAATCATATCCTAAATTAGCTGTGACTACACAGTGCCACTGAAGTAATGCAGTATAGATAAATGGCTCACAACTATGGGCCTTGATAGCCTTAGCCATCTAGACTGGGATGACCAGGTCAAAGAGCCTTTCAATAAATAGTCATCAAATATCTATTAGGATTTTAATACACGTAAGGCTTAAGATCTTGCAAAAACTATTAAATTAAAAGCACATTACATAAAAAACAACTGTTACTTATCGTAATTTTAACTTTTACTTCTGCTACACTCAAAGTATACATATGAGCAAAAATGAGACACCCCTCATATGTGGAGCCAGTAATATTAGGCTAAATAAAATCTTAATGCATTTGATTCTGGTGATAGGGTTCCCTTCCTCAGCTGTAGTGAGGTAGATATAATTTTACCATTCCTAGTACAGGAATGTAACAGTTTCTTGATTTGTATGTAATTTCATGTACAGTGTAAATCTAAATTCATCTAATGTACTGATCGAAGACCTATTAAAATCATTAGGAGACTCTCTACTGACTTTGGTTGCCTTTCAATTGCTCCTTAGGACTTAAATCTATGTACAAAGGACATAAAAACCAAGGGGTTATTTAAACAGATGTCCCAGGTTTCTGTAGTTACCACCTGGTATTGCTTTATGCTGAAACAGAAAAGCAAAATCCTTCCAAATAGATGGTTTACATGTACCCACACATGTGCTATCATCAATCTATTCCTGCTCTTCTAAAGATCTTGCTGTAGGTATGAAATTCCTTCTAGATATGGTTTGGTTGTCAGCAATCACAACAGCTCTTCCGCTGAACATAAAGATATCTCATTTCTGCAATACATAAACCTTGGAGAGCAATGAAAGTTGTGGTATATTGGACACTTTAAATTCAAAACCATAAAGCTCAAGTCTATCCAGTATGATATGATGTGTCCCTGAAACAATCAAATGAGAAATCAAGAATGACTAATGGGTCTTTGGAGACTGTGGAAGACAACAGTGCATCAGTATGGATGTGTGCTCCACCTTTTCTGCTGAGTTAGAAGATAGTGTGAGGAAGGAAAAGAGCAACCAGGTGGTCTTGAGGAAAGGGAAGAATCCACTCAACATTTACCACATCAACATCACAATGACAGCTGATGCTGATGAAGATAGAGTCAAAACAAACAGGAAAGCATCTGGTCATTACAAGAAAGTAAGTATAAGACAATATGTGGTAAAGGCACATTAAAAAAAAAATGGCATACCTTAACTGGTAATCTTGAGGTTCAGGTTTGAGTACAAATAACCTGAGAAATCACAGAAACACTTCAGAAGCCAGTTGAAGAAACAACATCTCTGGACAATAATTTGGAATGTAAATTACATGCTGATTGACCAAATCCTTTCAGATCTGGTCACAGAGTTAGTCAAAAAGGAGCAGAATCAGCCTTTCACATTCACTTTTCTAATGCTCTTGGATCACTACCGAGGGAAACTAAAAGCTGAAAACTGTGCGAAGTCTATTGCTATAAGAAATATACTATAAGAAAATGCTCTTAAACTGGATGGCTGAATGGACGGGTGGATGAATGAATGGATGGAAGGATGGAAAGAGAAAAAAAAGATAATGTGTGTGTGCATAACAATATGCATACACAGAGCTTTCATGTGTATAGGGGGTGTGTGTGTGTATGTGTGTGTGGGTATATATATATATATATCTCAAAAAGTATATTTACTACAGACAAAGCTTAGTTTAGTCAGACCCCCACGGAATGCACTCAAAAAGAAAAAAAAATAGTGCTCCAATGAGAAAGCTTTTGAGCACCCTGAAGTTAGCTGACAAACATGTTTCAAACAGATTCAAACACTGCAGCATGCAGGGATGGTAGACAGTTGTGAAAAACAGAACAGTTTGCAGTAGTAAGAAAATCTGATGCTGTGCAGTAGCTAAGGTAACATTTTCGAATTTAGGAATCAAAACGAAGAACTTAAAAAAAATCCAGAAATCAAATAGATGCAGTACAGCACACACAGCTTATTAAGTCAGTCACAACATTTCTGTTTTATGCTGCTATTTTAACCACAGACCTCTGATTTTTAAACAAAGCTTCTAATCTCATGCAGGTTTAGCCTAGATGTTAAATTCTGATAGAAGTGGTTTCATATGTTAGAGAAAACTCAATAGATGGAAAATAGATTGTTTTTCTTCAGTGATTATTTTATTCCACAGATCACGGAGTTGCTAAAGGCAGTGGGACACTCCCCTGTGGTGCTTTTTGCTTGGTATTTGTCAAGTGAGTTGCAGAATTGTTCATCCGGTACTAATAAACAATCTCATTAATGCTGTCTGAGCCCTGCTGCCTGCTCCAGCAAATCTGTCCAAACCTTCATAGTCTAGTCACCTTTACTGCAGCACGCTCCCTCCCTTGTGTGCAGGGAGAGCTCCTCCTCCCTGCTGCATTCCTTATCTCCCTGACTGTCTCTTCATGGTCCCAGTCATTAAATTATCACAAAAAGGATGATGCAGAGAAACTAACATACCAATTTAACAGGTGTATATTACTTTCACAAATTACAATACACTAAGCAATGCAAAACCTATGATCCAGGAGACTGATAATTTTTCATCTCTCTATTATTCATGGACCTTTTTTACTCAATGCAACAGTCCATTAAAACTAGACAGAAAGCTAATATACAAGCAAGGTTTCAAATCCTGTTTAAGACTGCCTTGAATCTCAGTCCTCTAGGAAAAACACATTGCTTTGCTAGAGCTTAGAGTCCCTCCTAAAGCAAATAAAGTTTAAGGACTCATTCCTATTGTCTGATTAGACATTCCTCAACCTGGCAGAACCTTACCCAGAGAGACAAGAGTTTTGTGGTGGATCTCCAGGAATTTCCACTCCAGGTAGAAGATGAAATAATTAATACTTTTCTGGAGAAGGTCCCTTTCCCTTAACTACAGAAGCATCTAAGGATGGTAGATAGAAGGTAGGTAGATAGCCAGTTCTGTTTTTTTCCTAAAAGAAACCTTTTTGCTTTGAGAGTTTAAAAACTTCAGCTTGCCTTTTTCTTATCCAGTATTGCTTTCATAGTATATGGAGTTTTTATAGAGTATTTTTGCAGTAGGCTTACAGTTCAAAAAGATATTTATCTGAGTTATGACAAGAGGAACCATTAATAACAAAATGACAAGTGAGACTGCCCTTATAAGAGGTTTGTAGTTGTAAAGGTATCAAAAAAGTGTTCCGAGCATCAATACAATGCAAATATACGATCTGAAGGCTCTGAAGTGAACAAACTCAATAAAATAAACATGAAAATAACAAGAGGTCATCACAGAGAATGTTTCTATACAGCCAGAAATCTCAACTCCTATTCTGAGAGCTGACCTACACACAAAACATCCAGGTGACAGATTTCTCTGGGATCAGGGAAAGGCATTCATGTGTGTACATGTCACATCATTCCTCTGCTCAGACCGTTCAGGTACTGAAATTTCAGGATCCTTCTCTTACAAAAGTGTGATGACAGAGAGTCACTTCTTTCTGACTGAGCTAGAGTGAATTCACAAAAGGTGATAGTTCTTTCTAAAGGAATAGGAAAATAACTGCTTAATGAGGAGCTGGGTAGCACAGTTTTCCCTTCAAACCTTGCTAAAAGCATCCAGGGCATCTGGATTTTTGCAGTCTTGCTCAGAATTATTCATGCACATCAAGAAATCTCATTTATTTTATTCTTTGTAAAATATGCTTGGCGATTTATTAATAACAAAAGGGGGAAAGGGAGATAATTTTTTACCATCAGATTCAGATGCTGCTTCAGAACTGAAAAGCAGAGATTTTAAAGTAGGCTGAGTTCCATTAATGCTGTTTCATAAACTTTCCTCCTGTATTCTCATCTGAAACTCTGCACCCTGACCAGCACAGCAACCCAAACAGCTGTCATATGAGAACAACAGTCACTGCTATGCCTAGTTCCAACATTCAAGGTGGGTGAAATAGGAAAGGCCTCATATTCTGCTGTCCCTGCTTTCTAACATCCATTCTTTATACAAAAAATATGTAAAACAGACAAAATTTTTCAATATAGTTATGATTTAAAGGTGCAAGCACAAGTGTAAATGTTTTCAGTGATTAGTTCTTAATCCTATTGACATATGAAAGAAAAGTTTTAGTGAAATGTGAAATAGTGCTTTAATGCCTAAAATTCATCATAATATTAATTCACGTGGATAAAAAGCTTGTGAAGCACATGATGAACCCCTGGAAAGCAATCCAGTACCTCCCACATTCTTTGCTGAATTAAAGACTTCTGGTATAGTTTGGTGATTAGCTGGCTTCTTTTGTTAGACACATACAACAACAAATCATGGCACAAAATGAAGATGGGTACCTTCAGCTACAAGGGGTACCATCTACAAGGCAAACAATAAATATGCCTTTTAAAAGTTTGCTCTTGAGCTGTTTGTTTCAATTGTCTCTATATGCAAAAGTGAACAACGCAATGGGGATTAATAAAACACAGGTTTGCTATTTATTTTATAGAATTATTAGTCATCAAGCTGAAATAATCCCAATGCTTGATTTTGCTGAATAACAAGATAGCTAGGCAGTTTCAATAAAGCCTAATCCATAAAGTGCTACCAAAAGGAGACAGAAATAAGGAAAGTGACTTATCATCAAATAAAAAGCATTTATTCCTCACACAGTTTTCTTGATATTGCCATTTTCCATTTTCTCTCTTACCGTTCCTGCTCATTTTGTCAAATCCAATTGTGCTTCATTTGATCTCTTCTCCTAATTCCATGTTTTGTTCTTTCATTTTCACCCTTGTTAATAATTTTCACTTCTTTTTTTTTTTTTGCTTTGCAATTACGGTCTAAAGAACTTCCTATACTCTTCAGTCCTTTCCTATATAATGATGCATTCAGTTTCTACAAACTCCAGTTTAAATTTTCTAAACAATCCTGTATTCTGAACATGCATTTCAAGTATTTATTTTTCACTTTTTTCACTGAATTACATTCACAAATGCTCACATTACTTTGTTCTGTTTCTTAATTTTTAATTTCAATAGACATTAGCAATGTACAACAAATTTGTTGTTAAGATGTCAACCATTTCCTTACTTAAAAAAAAGGTTCTTAGATAAGGAAGTGAAATGTCTGATATGATTAATATTAATGTTTTCAGTGTGACTGAGCAACTGAGGGAAGGATGTCAAATATATCCTGTTAAATATCAGCAATTTAGAAAAAAAATTATGTATTTTATTTTTATGTATGTGCAAGTGATTGCATTGCATTTAGTACTGGATTTGCTCATACATGACCTTGACGACTTCAAAAGACATAGGTCTATACTGCCTATCAGTGCCCAATATGTAGCTCCCTGGTTCTGCAGTGACTGCTGCGTTCAGTGAGGTGACATGCAGGCAAAACAGCTCAGGTCTGGAAACACTAAAACAGGTCTGGGCAGAGCTGTATCTGACTAAATAAGCCCCATTTCCCTTGCATGACTGAGCTGCAGAATAACAGAGCTACACTTGACTCCTTTTGGGTCCCAGGATCCCTTCCAATCTCTCTTACACTACTGGAAGGCTTATCTAAGCCAGTGTCTCTGTACACATGACGCGGCTGAGCTCTTAAATGACCAAGGACAACTATTCTTGTGCTTTTCTTTGGCAGGATGGCTGATAGGCTTTTGTAACCTGAAAAGAAGCAAATTTTAGCCCATATGAATAGCACTGTTGTAATTTTGAAATAGTTTAATAACATTTAATTAGGTGTTAAGTGTGTATTGACTGATTGATTTTTAATACTGCTATGTATCATGAATTCTCAGGGATTCTAAGAAATATGTGCATCCTAAAATAAGGATGTCTGTGTTACCAGGAATGTACCAAAACTGTATTGAATTCCATCTAAAAAAATATCACTGAGATGCCAAGGCTTAATAAATAAAGAATCTGTGACTGAAGAAAATTTGCTAAGTTATCCTGATAAATACCTAAAAAGCTCTAGCTGCCTATGAAAGATTACCCACAGACAAGCAACACATCACATTAATGCAAGCAGTAATCTTTGGTAGAAAAAACAACTAACTATTCCAACAGCATAGATGGAATCACTTCTAAGTAGCAAATACAGGGCACAACAAACAATGCAGGGAAAAAGTGTGCAGGGAACCCTTTTCTTCAAGAATTGATTACTGTGTTATGTTGTACCGTACTGTTGCTTATGCTAAGTACTGCCTTATCATAAAAAGGAAATGTAATTCTCATATGCAGTCTCCACTTTACGTTTATGTTCAGTCAGTCTGGTTATCTGTCCTTGAGGTTTGGTTGTAATATTTTGATGCAGAAGACTGATCCCTTTCTGGATAACATTCAGACTTTTGTGACTTTGTGTCAAGACTCATCAACCCCATCCAAGGGAGGTAGTTTATTTGCAACTTTCCTCTATGTGAGGAAGCTAATCTAGCACATCAATCACAGGACTACCTCCCAGGCTTGTGCTCCACCACAGTGCTGATTATCATGTAGTGCCTATCCAAGCACTGTATAGATGCTATGTCAACATAGCACTGCCCCACGGGACAGGAGAATATCCCCAATTCAGTACTGACTCACAGAACAGCTGCCTTCTTATTCACATAAAAGAAGCACAATCACAGAAACATTCCCATGTGTGGCAGACAACATGCCAGAGGAAGGCCACAAAGATGATCAGAGGGCTGGAGCACCTCCACTGTGAGGACTGACTGAGATAGTTGGGGCTGTTCAGCCTGGAGAAGAGAAGGCTCTGGGGACACCTTGTTGCGGCCTTCCAGTTACTGAAGGGTTCCTATAGGAAAGATGCAGAGGGACTTTTTACAAGGGCAGGTAGTGATAGAACGAGGGGAAATGGTTTAAAACTGGAAGAGGGTAGATTTAGACTAGATATTAGTAAGAAATTCTTTACTGTGAGGTTGATGAGACATTGGAACAGGTTGCCTAGGAAAGCTGTGGATGCTCCCTCCCTGGAAGTGTTCAAGGCCAGATTGGACAGGGCTTTGGACAACCTGGTCTAGTGGGAAGTCTCCCTGACCATGGCAGGAGGGTTGGACTGGATGATCTTTAAGGTCCCTTTCAACTCAAACCATTCTATGATTCTATGATTCTATGATTCTATAAAATTAATTTCAATTATTGCCAATTAAAATAGGTTTAGATAGTGAGAAACAAAGACAAATTAAAACATCTTCCCACCACCCCCAAAAACATTTTCCCAGCCTCAACTCCTTCACTGCAAACTCTTCTACCCATCCCCAGACCTCAAGTGTGTGGGGGAGATGAGAAACAGGGAACTGTGGTCAGTCCATAACAGCTCCTCTCTGCAGCAACTTGCTCCTCACACTTCCCTGCTCTAGTGCAGGTCCTTCCATGGTCTGCAGTCCTTCAGGATAAACCTGCTCCAGCACAGGTTCTCCAGGGAATGCAGAGGAACCTCTTCTCTGATGCCTGCAGTACCTACTCCTCTCCTCTTTCTCCAACCTTGGTGCTTACAGGGCTGTTACTCTTCCTGTTTCTCTCAATCCTCAATGCTTGTGCAGTGTTTTGCCGTTAGATACACTTTCCCAGAGGTGTCACCATCTTGGCTGCTGAGCTCATCTGTGTCTTGTGGTGGGGTCAGTCGGAGTTGGCAGGAACTGGTTGTGTCTCTCCTCACAGAGGCCACTCCCAGCCTCACTCCCAGCACCTGGTCACCTGCACCCAGCACAATTTTTTTATCAGATGAGCTCTGTGGTGAGCCCTGTGGTGGAGGAATGTGCTATTTGCTAATGTCTAGATTTGAAAACAAAGACATGGACATGGTAAATGAGTTGCCCCAGGTCTTAACTGAAAGTGTGACAGAGCAACCTCAGCAGGTGATTACAGCCAGGAATTTCTGTGGCGTTTCTCAAATGATGTGATTTACACTGGGTATGGCTGCAGACTGTGAGCAGCAGCAGCGTTAGTTCAAGGTAATGCACAAACACAGCTCGGCAGAATTTTCTTGACATTTATTTAAGCATCTTTAGATGTTTTTGTGTCATTTTGTCCATGACCATAGAGAGATATACCTATTACTTGAAGTGTTGCATTTTTTACATTTTCATCCCTTTGATTTGTTTAGCTTGCTGCTATGCCAGTAGGGTGTCTTAACTCAATCCTATTTCTTAGATCAAAAATACAACATGGAGTATTCTGATGAATGTGCAACAAAAATTCTCACAGCTTTCCTTACTGTAATATTCAAATGTCTTACAGTATTGATGACATTTATACCACTTTATGTTTTATAAGCCATACAGTTTTATACACTTTTAACAGTGCTTTAGGGACTATATTATGTAGATCCCAAAGGAATATGATCCATAGGGGTTAAGAGGTATCTATAGTGTGTCCTTGCATATTAGTGCTTTCCTCAACAGCTCTGACTTCAGTAAATACTTTGTTTCAAGAGAAAGAGAAGGAGAGAAGGAGAGAAAGAGAGGGAGAGGGGAAGGGGGAGGGGGAGG
>NW_010172047.1:0-515 GCF_000695765.1 Mesitornis unicolor | reverse complement strand
ATGTGCTGTCCTGCCCTGTATCTCCATCAGCCTGGTTTATCATCATCATTATTATCATTTTAATCATAATTTTATCATCATTATTATTATCATCATTATAGTAATTGTTATAATTACCATTATCATCATTGTTAACGTCATTATTCTCATAATTATAATTATCATTATTATTAGAAAGTATTATAATAATAGTAATAATAGTAGCAGTAGTAATAGTAGCAATAGTGGCAATAGTAGTAGTAGTAATGATGATGATGATGATGATGATGATGATAATAATAATAATAATAGATGCAAATGGCTTATCCAGTCCATGTGCTGTCCTGCCCTGTATCTCCATCAGCTTGGTTTATCATTATCATCATTTTAATCATAATTTTATCATAATTATCATCTTCATAATCATTATTATCATCATTGTTAACATTGTTGTTCTCAGAATTATAATTTTAATTATTAATAATGATGATGATGATGATAATAGTGATGATGGTGGTGGTGATGGTGATGATGAT
>NW_010172046.1:0-1528 GCF_000695765.1 Mesitornis unicolor | reverse complement strand
AGAATCATAGAATGTATTGGGTTGGAAGGAAACTTTAAATATCATCTAGTCCAACCCTCCTGCAGTAAGCAGGGACATTGTTACTAGATCAGGTTCCTCAGTGCCCCATCACGCCTGACCTTAAATATGTCCAGGGATGGGACCTCCACTACCGCTCTGGGCAACCTGTTCCAGTGATCTATCAACCTCATACCGAAGAACTTCTTCCTAATATCCAACATATATCTACCCTTTTCTAGTTCAAAACCATTACCCATTGTCCTATCACTACACGCCCTAGTGAACAGCTCTTCACCAGATTTCTTATAGGCACCTTTCAGGTACTGGAAGGTTGCTATAAGGTCCCCCCAGAGTCTTCTCTTCTCCAGGGCTAACAGCACCAACTCTCAGCCTGTCTTTGTAGGAGAGGTGCTCCAGCCCTTTGATCATCTTCGTGACTCTCCTCTGGACCCACTCCATCATTTTGATGTCCTTTTTGTGTTGGGGACTCCAAAGCCGGATGCAGTACTCCAGGTTAGGTCTCACCCAAGCAGAGTAGAGGGGCAGAATCACCTCCCTCGATCTTCTGGCCACACTTCTTTTGATGCAGCCCAGGATGCGGTTGGCCTTCTGGGCTGCAGATGCACATTGGTGGCTTATGTCCAGCTTTTCATCCACTAGTACACCCAAGTCCCAAACTTTAAAGTTAATTTCACATGACTGCAGAGAAGAGCCTCTCTTTCAAAACCTGTGACTTCTTTTATCCAATATCTCCTTAATTATGTAGGCAGGCGATCAGATTTTCATAGAATACCAGGTTGGAATGGACCACAAGGATCATCTAGTACAAACTCTCAAGGTAAAAGTATAGTTTAAATTAGTTGAGTCAGCACCCTGTCAGGCTGACTCTTAAAACTGACCAAAGTAAAGGAATTTACCACTTGCCCTGGGAGATTATTCCAATGTCTGATAGATCTCATGGTAAAAAAAATTCTTCTGGAGTTCAATTGGAATCTCTCCAGAAGCAACTTGTGTCCATTACCCCTCGTCTTTTCCATGTGTCTCCTTGTGAAAAGGGAGTCTCCATCTTTTTGTTAGCCACCCTTTATGTACTGGTCCATGGTAATAAGGTCCCCCCTAAGCCTTCTCTTCCCAAGGCTGAACAGGCCCATTTTTCCCATCCTTTCTTCATACAGCATGTCTTCCAGTCCTCTGATCATCCCTGTGGCCCTTCTCTGGACCCCTTCCAACCTGTTCACATCTTTTTTGTATAGCGGGGACCAAAAAGTGGACACAGTACTCAAGGTGTGGTCTGACCAGTGCCGAGTAGAGAGGGATAATGACTTCTTTATCTCTGCTGGTGATGCCCTTTTTAATGCAACCCAGCATCCTATTGGCTTTCTTAACAGCTGCAGCACACTGTTCTCTCATGTTGAGCTTGTCATCCACTAAGATCCCCAGGTCCCTTTTCCACAGGGCTTCTCTCTAGCCAGGTGGAACCCTATCTCAGCTGCATTGTTGGATTATGTATTCCCAGATGCAAGACCTT
>NW_010172045.1:10731-11799 GCF_000695765.1 Mesitornis unicolor | reverse complement strand
GGTCCTCAGCCCGTGTCCTGCCCCCTCCCACTGCAGCCCCCAGCCCCAGCACCGCGGAGGCACAGCCGGCCCCTCTCCAAAACCTCTTCTCTCTCGCCCAGAAGAGGGGATGTGCCACTGGGGAAAAGCGGCCAGCACAGAGATGGGGAGGGAGACGCGCTTTGTGCAGCCCCTCTGGCAAACGGGGTCTCTGCCGGCTCCGCGGTTTGAGGAGCTTCCATGCTTTGGGAAAGGGACTCGTCAGAGGGCCCAGGGCACCCACCTCGTCGATGCTGGGGTACGGGATGTAGTCTTCCTGGAAAAGGGAACCAAACACCTCCTGTGAGTGTTCGCTCCCCGCAGCCCCGCACACCCGACCCGGGCAGCACTGGTCCCCCTGTTCTCCCTCTGCACCAATTGCCAGGCTGTAATGGGGAGTGATGCCCAAGGTGGGGGACACAGCAGGGACCCTTCAGCTCAGGGATGCACCACAGTGGGCAAGTCCCCTTCCAAAGGGGTCTCCCTTTTCCTTCCTCCTCTTTCACACAGCTCCCACTGAAACATGGGGCTTAGGCATAGAGCTGGACTGGGATTTACAGGCACCACTCCCATCTTTGCAATTCAATCAGTGCCCTGTTTTTAAATAACATTTAAATCCTTTTTAGTCCCTTGGGTGACTGTCTGAAAATACATTAAAGCTCTGAGATGAGGGGGGGACACTTGAGGAGACCCTCACAAGAAACAAAATTCAACCAACCTTATGTTTTTGGCTTCCAGTTCTCTGTTCTTCAAGCTTTGGTGCCTGTTTGAGACAAAACAAACAGATCAAATAATGCCGAGAGGGCACCGCGCTGGGGAGCCCTGCACGGCCTGGCACCAGGGGCAAGCAATGCCTGCCCGTGCCCCCCTCCTCACGCTGCTGCTGCTGCTCACCTGCATTTTTTCCAGCATTTCAAAGAACTCCGCCGACTGAAAAAGAAGAGAAGGAAATCTCCTGTTCAGTGAGAGCAGACACGAAGCGAGGCTGCCCACACCACAGCAAGGCAGGGACACTGGACCCCCCGTACCGGACACTGCCGTGGCACTCAG
>NW_010172045.1:9637-10414 GCF_000695765.1 Mesitornis unicolor | reverse complement strand
CATGGCTGTCCCACTCAGGCGCCTTTCCCCAGGTGAGGGGGGACTTCGAGAAACCCTGATCATGTCCCGATCCACCCGCGTTCCCCAACAGGACCCCATCCCGGCAGCAGCCATCACCCCACTGAGCCATGCTGGGGCTCAGCAGGCGTCACTGCCTCCCCATGGTCCTGCCGTGACGCTGGGACACAGCAGGCACCGGCCTGACCGAGCGACGGACACGGGCATGGCCTCACCAGCACTTGGCTGACGATCCCCAGCCCTTGCCCGGCTGCTCCTGCTCCACAGCACACACCAATAAATGACGTAGGCAAAGTACGGCTGTAAACGCTGGGGCGCTCCCAGTAAACCAGTGAGAGAGACACGGAGCCACAGCCCCGTCCCTCTGCGTCCTCCCCCAGCTCCCCCCTACCCACGTTTCCCCCGTTTCCCACCGTGCCCCTGCTGCAGAGGATGGGCTCAGGGCACGTGGGGCAGTAGCAGATGCTGTGGTCCGGGAGGCAGAGAGGAAACTCGGATTAGAGGCAGCTCCGATGCTGGGTCCAACACCAAGACACCCGAGCACCCAGTGCCTCCTCCACCACCCCAGCACAGGGGCGAGGCTTGGGGGGTGGGCAGAAGCCACAGCATAAGCAGCAAGCACCAGCTTTGTAGTTTTCCCAAAGAAACGACACCCGGAAAGAAAACCCAGCAGCAGGCAGGAGCAGGATCAGAGCACCGCACACCACAGCACTCACCAGGCCCCGCAGGAAATCCATTGCCTCCCCGTGTCCCCCGCGC
>NW_010172045.1:7959-9296 GCF_000695765.1 Mesitornis unicolor | reverse complement strand
TGCAGCAGAAACCAGGCACTGGGCAGGAGACTGCAAATGAGACCTCTGCAGCTGGGAATCCATATGCAGAAAAAAGCCCCATCCTTGCAAAGGAGCTGAGCGCATCCCAGCCTTAAATCCCCTCAGGGTCAGCCCAGGACAAGCCACGCTACGCTGCTGACCCAGAAGCCGTGGAGCAGGCACCAGCACCCACAGGGGCTTCTCGTCCCCAAACCGCATGGCTGTGATGGGGCATGGGCAGTCCCAGCTGTCCCCACTCCCACCGCTCGGACCTGCCCCTCATCCCTCTCTGTGGCACTGAACCTTGCAGAGATCGCTGGGAAGCACCCAAGGTCTGCCCAGAGCAGGATGAGCACCGAGGATGCAGACCCAACACACTCATGCTGTGTGGCATCTTCTCACAGCGCTGAGCCAGCGCCGGCGTCTCCCGCACTGACCATGACGGGCAGGGACACAGCCGATGAATGCACAAGGGCCATGTCTCCAGCTCCCACCCACAAATCACCCTGGGCTTCCTTCCTCAAGCTGACGGCTCCTCGGACCCTGACATCTCCCAGGCTCTCCAGTTCATCTCTGAAATGCCAGTGTGTACAGAACAGCCCCTGCCTTTCGGGAGCCAACTGCAGTGAGGGCAGCACGGGGAGCTCCAACCCTCCACCAAACCACAGCCCCATGGGGTGTCACAGCACTGCCACCAGCCCCAGTGCCAGCTCCTTCCCATGCCCAGGTCACACACAAACCCTAACTAAGCCAAATCCAGAAGCTCCACTAATAACCTCCTCCAGCTCAATACTCTATTTCTGAGCCCACTTGCTCCTAACAACCATTAACCAGGTTCCCACCACCCCATAATTCCCACATCCATCTCATCTTCTCCAGCTTAATGAGTAATTTCCTGCGTGGCAGCACATCAAGCGCCCTGCAGCAGCAGGGGAGAAGAGCCACAACGGCCTTTGTCTGGAAACGTGGCTGTCACAGGGGCATCTCGGGGCGCTCTGACAGAAGCTGCTTTCGGTGAACCCCTGGTGCATTTCATCCCATTTCACCCTTTCCCCTGGTCACTGTCCTGGCTCTCCCAATGGCCCTGCTTGGCACAGAGCTGCGTGCTCCCCACTCACTGTTTGAAAGAGATAAAACACAATCTGAGAGCTGCGGGGGTGCCCAGTCAGCCCCAGCTCAAGCAGGCCCCAGTCTGACCACTTTGCTCCTGACCTTCTCCGGTTTGGTTTGGGAAAGGTGCAGGAGGGGCAGAGCCCTACAGAGGCAGCCTGGCACAGGCAGAGCAGAGGGGAAGTGTGGTGAGTCACGACTGCCACCACCACGGCAACGGCAGCGAC
>NW_010172045.1:7356-7653 GCF_000695765.1 Mesitornis unicolor | reverse complement strand
GGCGCGGCGTCGCCCGCGCACTCACCTTCATGGTCGGCGGGGCAGTGAGTGGGGGGGACAGCGGCCGCTCCGCCACGCTCACATCCGCGCTGTTCAGCAGCTCCTGTTTCCTGAAAAACCAAAGGCAGGGATGTCAGCTCCCCGCACCCCGAGCACGAGGCGGGAGATAAGGGCTTATCTTTTCTGGAAAAGCCGCTGGCACACGGGCTGCTGTAGAACAACATCTTGGATCTGGGAAAAAACAAAGAGATTATATAAAACCACGGTAAAAGCCACATAAAGAGCCCAGTGCACAGG
>NW_010172045.1:6211-7293 GCF_000695765.1 Mesitornis unicolor | reverse complement strand
GGGTGGTGGTGCAGGGACAGCAGGATGGGTTTCTATGACAACCCATCCCCACAGCTTCCCTCCATCTGGCACCCTGGGCAAGATCCGTGGCCATCGCCCTCCCAGCAGCCAGGGACAGTGGAGGAGACTTCAGGCTCGGCAACACCAACACCCAGGGATGCCCCGGCGTGGGTCCGGCAGCGCCCAGCCAGGGCTCCTCTGCCAGCAGGGCACCAGCGCTGAATGTGGAGGCATTGCAAGGACACGAGACCTCACGGAAGCCAGGAACAGACCCCATGCATGGACCTGCCACCAAAGCACAACACAACAGCCCCCCCAGCTGTGGGGCACAACCTTGGTCCTCCACCCATTACCTGATAAAAACACCCTGGCCTTTTTCCACCAGCAGCTTCCCAGGCAGCCAACCAAGCCGCCACGCGCAGCGGCACTGCCAGATGCTACCGGGAGCCTGAAAATCTGAGATTTAATTTAGTTTCCTGTCGTCCCTGCCAGGTTGGTCCTGCAGAAACTGGGCCAAAACTTCCAACTGTTTATCTCGCAGTAACGAGGTTTGGTTCCCATGGCAGCCTGCCCTGGGATGGCACAGCACAGCACGGCACACATCGGAGCTGGGCACCGGTGCCCCCCGGGGCCCTCTCCAAAACTTTCAGCTCCTGTCAGAGGGTGTGCACCCGCCCTCCTGTCCACGCTGCCCTGCGCCACTGAGTCCCGGCTCCGGTGACAGTGGGTGACAACCACGCATCGGTCATTTGGGAGGCTCAGGTGCCTGCAGACCCTCCTCAGCAGGGCCATGAGCTGCAGGGATACAGCAGGGATGCAGTGGGGATGCACACATAGGCACACACATGCACATACGCACACAGATAACACCTAGGAACAACCTGCTGCCCACCCACAGCCCCACGCTGCAGGGTCTCAGCCCACCCTTTCCAGCGCCACGTCCCAGACTGGGCTTTGGCATCGCTCCCTGTCGCTGCAGGACCGGGGTCACAGCAGAGCAGTGGAGAGCAGCCGGAGCTGGCGGCGCCTCACAGCCCATGCCCCTACAGCTGGCAGGGGGAGATTGGCTGGGGGGGGGGCAG
>NW_010172045.1:0-6177 GCF_000695765.1 Mesitornis unicolor | reverse complement strand
CTGTTAACGTGCGTCACCTACGGAGCCAGGAGGAGGAGGGAGCTGCAGCGCCCGTGACCGAGGGGAGGCAGGGACCAGCGGGACAGAGACGGATGGTGCTCATCAGCCAGCGGCCGAGGAACGAGAATTAATGGACTTCGGCTGTAGCCAAGGGAACGTCGGCTGGATGCTGGGGAAAATGCAGGGCTGGAGCTCAGGCCCATCAATCTGCCCCAGGGATGGGAGACCAGGCCAGGGAGCACGGGGGGTTAGCACAGCACAGGGCAGAACACAGAGGGGCTCAGCACGGGGGACGTTTTGGGTGATGTTTTGGTTCCCGAGCTGCCAGGCAATGGAGCAGGGAGCTGCCCTGCAGCTGCGAGGGGCAAAGGCAGAGCAGGACCAGCAGCACCCGGCGCTGTCCCCATCGCAGCCACAGGTCATCGTGGGCTGCAGCATCTCCCAGGCTGTGCCAGCAGGAAAAATACCCACAGTTTATGTCCAAACAGAAATCCAGACCAAGGACTGACATTTTACATTACATTAAACCAATATACATCTTGTCGTCTTTCTGCTTTTTAAATCAAAGCAGGTCAAATGTGCCTTACACAATTACGCCTCGTTCAAGCTCTTGGCATCATGCAGTTTTTCAATGCAATAAATGAATTAAAACGATGTGGGACTGTGCAAGCACAATACAGAATTCACCTCCTGCCACCCGTGGTGTTTATCGAGCTCCTTCCCCTTCTCTCCACAAACTCCTGTGACTCCACTGCTGAAAAAGTGCTGAGGATGGCAGGTTTCTCCTGCCTGCTCTCTGACTTTCTAGGACACCAAAGCACGGGCGCATCTGGAGCAAAGCACTCGTCTCAGCTCTGTTGCTTTGAACCCCAGCTCTGCCTGATTGCTCTAATCTGCACCGTGGCCTCAGAGGCACAAAACGCATCCAACTCCGCAAAGATTAAAGTTACGGGGATCCGCACATATAATTTGATTGGATCTGGGATTCGTAACAGGTTGCCATAGCATCGTACCCTAAGCATTACAAAATCACCCGCACAGCGTAACAACGTGTTCCTCTATCACATGCTGATGTCTCCTGTGGGGCCGTGTGGCTGGAGCCGCTCCGGCAATTGGGGGAGAGCAAACCCGACCCGTTCACTCGCCGCCGCGCACTGGAAACGCGTTGCGTTAAACTGCAGCCGCCGGCGGGGATGATTCAGTCTGCGTCAGCCCCGGGGCCGAGGGCCACCAGCCCAATTCCCTACAGATCACCCCCACGGGATGGCGGTGAATCACGAGCAGGACCAGCACATCCCTACCCGCACAGCACGGCACGGGCAACAGCATCCCCCGCAGCCGCACACCGGCCGGACCGGAGGGCAACGCAGGCATCGTTCTGTAATTTTATTTATTTGTTTTTCTCATTAGGTAAATTAAGAGAGAGGGAAAAGAAAGAATTAGAATTCTACATACTTCGTAAATCTCATTAAGGAAATACCTTAATGCAGTTATGCAGGCCCAGCTGCAGGGTTTCCCAGCAGGGATCAGCTCTGCCATCCTGACCGGGTCCCGTGTCCACCCCAGGGCTGGGGCTGTGCTGGGGGTCCCCGCTGCCCACAGCCCCTGCAGCCAGGGCTGCCCCCTGCTCTTCCCTAAGGGGGATCAAATGGGGATTTTCCCCCACATCTTAGGTGCGTGGGCACTGGGTTTGTAGCACTGGCAAGTTCCTTACACAGCAAGGTGAAGTCTTGCTCTTGTCTTTAGGGCATCCCTGATCACACCCCAAAAGCACCTACAAGTCCGTATCATGGATATGGTGAGCCGCGCTGACACACTGAAATTCTGATTGAAATGTCCCATTTAGTACAGAGCCACAGCTGCTGGGACCCCCAGAGCCCCCAGACCTTCCCAGCCACACTCCCCATCCACAGTCCTTGTCTCCCTCCCGCCTTCTCAGACTAACACCTCATGGAAAGTTCCTCACGCATCCCCCCTGCTTGTTTTGTTAGTCTGATGTACCAGACAGGCTCTAAACTGACATGGTGTGTTCGTACAAATCACGCGTGGGAAGGGGGGATGTCAACATAGTCCCTGACACGGCAGCGTTTCACCCTGAGCTGTGTTGCGCTGGGGAAATTAAACGCGGAGCACCGTAGGTTAATTTATGCCTACGCTTAATTCTGCGGACGAAACCCGGCCCGAGGAGGTGCAAAACCCTGGGAGCAACAAGTTCAGCCCGTCTGGATGCTGCACCTTTGAGAAGGGCAGCCAAGCTCACCCTGAAAATTAACAGCCACTATTTTTGAACCCATCACTTTTCTGTCCTTGATGGGCATCACCTTGCCAGCTGCTCCCTTTTCAGTTCATTCAGTATTCAAGGCCTGGCGTTTTAAGTTTTCACAGGGCACTGAGCTTCTCCATTGGCTTCAGTGCTTGCATCTCCCCAAAACTGCAAAAAAACCCCAACCAAAGCCTTTTTTTTTTGTTTTTTTGGAACAGCGACAAGGGCACCTGGCTGCGATTTCACACCTGGAGCTCTGCAGCCAGCGAGCGAGGCGCCTTGTGCTGCTGCTGAGCAGTTCCTGTCCAGCCCCGGCGCTGCAGCATCGCTCGTCCCGGCAGGACGGCAGCAAGGACGCGGTGCCGCAGGGCCCCCCCAGCCACCAACCCCATCCCAGCACAACGGCAGCAAGGACATGGTGCTGCAGAGCCCCCCAGTCCACTGAGCCCATCCCTGCTGCAAGGACACGCTGCTGCAGGGCCCCCCCGAATCCACTAGCCCTGCAGCCACCCCAGACCGGGGTTCACCCCGTGCACCCCGCGCTGCAGAGCTGCCATGCTCCAGGAATTAAACAGGCACCAAGGAACATCCTCCCCGATAAAGCGATTTACTGTGCTGTGTCCCGCCGGCCCTGCCCTGCAGCGTGACCTTGCATCGGAGCCCGAGACTCAGCAAACAGAGAGCGCAGCATTTTCTGGTCCAGATTTCCCACAATAAATTACCTATTTGCAAGTTGCCAGCCTGCATCTGTGTGCACACAACCCCCCCTTTCCCCGACTGCACCGCTCCCACCCGAGGGAACCGCAGCCCTGCTCACAAGGTGACATTTCACTGCCGGTGAGTTCAGCGTTAATTACTCCTCTGTGCAGAGAACAAATATTGTTGGGAACAGTTTGGAGCGTCCCACACTCGCATGGGCAGTGCTACCGGGTGTGGGGGTCCCTGTTGTGGGGGTCCCTGCTGCACCACGCGTTGCCCATTCTGCTCGGGGGATGGTGAGGAGCTGGCTCCTGCTTTGCTGGCCCCTCCACAGACACTGGCTTTTTCCAACCAGCCAACGGCTTCCCCCTTGGTCTGGCCAGAAAACTGAGACTCGAGATGCAAATAACGATGGAAAGAGACTTTCACCATTTACAAATTTGGCTGTCTGATCCCACTTGCAGGAGCAGAGAGAAAGCAGCGATTTCCCGCAGTGTTTGGGTAAACCGAGGCACTCACGGGCCTTTTAGAACCAGAAGGCTCGTCTGATCCGATTCCTGACAAACACGAGGCGGCCTCAGGCAGCCGTTCCCGAGCTGATTCAATAATTTGCAAATTGCAGAGAGCAGCTCCCAGAAAGCAGCGTCTCCATCGATGCTGAAGGGCGCGGGGACGCTGTCCCCACCGCAGCACCCCACCAGGGACGGGAGCCGGAGCGGGAGGGGAGAGGACGCAAACAGGATTAAAACCGACTTCAGCAGCACAGGGATCTCAGCCCTGGCTGAACTAACCCAGCACTAACAGCAGCAATAAAAGGCATTTTTGCCTTATTCCCAGTTGCCTATAGCACAGCTGAGACCGACAAGCACATACCGGTGCACTCACACAGTAGCACCCCTCCGGCTCTGTCCCATGAAAGGACACCCACCACAGCATCACCTGGCTCACACATGGGACGTGCAGAAAAATCAGCTTAGATAAAAATACCCAGTTCCAAATCCCAGGTTTCTGGAGCGGGACCGGAGGTGCCCCCGGCCCCCGCTGCTGCTGCCCCCGTCCAGCCTGAGCACACGGGACAGGGACCCAAGGTCAGATGGATGCAGGTGCAGGAACAAGCAAGCATTGCCCCGAAGGCGATTTGTGGTGCTGCTAACAAGAGAGGGACCTGGGCCATCAGGGACCCCAGAGCTGCCACCCATCCTGCCAGGCTTGCGTATGGCTCCTGTGAAGCAGAATTCAATCACAGACGCAGAACAAAGAGTGAATGTAGGAGGAAAAAAAGGAAAACAGGAGCAGGTGGAGGAACAGAGTCCCTTTCGACGATGCCGTGAGCAGTCCCTTCCTTTTCCTGCAGATTATGTCACTTTGATGGCCTTGGCAGCTTGCATAAGATGAAGCAGCCACCATAAAGAGCTGCTTGAATCCTCGCAGTCGCTCCTCAGCCCGCAGCAGACAGGATAAATCCTCCTTGGGGTCCTGTTCTCCCCTCGAGACATCTGTGCTATTCCGCTGTCCTCAACAAACCCTGCAGCAAGAACCATACTGAGCGGCTCTGTGCTCAACAGGGCAGTGGGGGAAAAGAATTAAAAAGCCCCAGGCTCACACATCCCCGGGCAGGTTTCAAGTGAGGCCTCAGAGCAGATATTTTCCCAGCTCTCAAGTGCCACACTGAGCTCATCCGCAGGAATCTGGTACCCAGGGGAAGCACGACTGGGGGAAACGTCGCACCCGGCGTGACTGGAAAAGCGCTCCCTCCTGTCCCTGCCGTGCGCCAAGGCAAGGGCAGGGTGGCCAGCAAGGATCAGCAGAGACAATGTCTGGAGGAGCACACGGGCCCCCACCGGCCTCCTGAGTGCCTGGGCTATCTCGGCCAGTAGCAGGTGAGCACTGGGGGACACAGGGTCACAGCTGCCCCCAGGCCAGCCCCTCCGAAACTTGCTGGAGCCCACGGCCCATGGGCAGAGCTACAGCGGGGATGGACCTGGCTAAACAAGACAAAACCCAAGGGTAACAGCAGGGATGGGAACGGCCAAGTGCTGGGGTGCCCCAACGCAGCCCCTACACCCCATGTCCCAGCCAGGGGCAGGGCTCGGCGCAGGGCAGCGTCCAGCTCTGCGTCATTCAGGACCATCAGGACCTGAGGGATGGCTCTTTCCAACGGTTCAGCTTGGATGAACTACAAAAAAAAAACCTCAGCAAAGGGGAAGAAAACATCCCAAACCAGCAACCACGGCACATGAACTGTGTGGGAAGGCCAGCACTGTCATTAAAGCATCACCAAAATCCTGCTCTCAAGGCCACTTCTTGTTGAAGGCAAAGTCACTACAGCCACAGCATCAAGGAAGGGGTACAGATCCCACAGCCCCACACTGTGAGTGGGCAAAGAGCTAAAGTTTCACCCCCAAAATCATCCCATTCTGACTTTTCAGGCTCACAGACTGGGGGACAGGAGGATACTTTACAATAAAGATTCCAAAAATCAATTCTTCATTCATATGGTCTTGCTACAAAATTACAAATTGAACCAAAAAAAAAACCCCAAAAAATCCTCATAACCCACAGCAACCATGTCGCTTCCACCCCGATGCGGAGGTATGCGCACCGCCGGCGTTTGGAAGCATATTTCTTACTATTTTTAACAACGAAGTTGCCAGAGCAGCACAGTCCTGCAGGAGAGAACTCCCTGACCGGGGCCACGCAGCATAAATCAGAGCCGGGAAAATCTCCGGAGCAAACAGCAGCTCCCCTCAGCGCGGGGGGAGCGTGGCGCCGCGCACAGCAGATGCCAGCTCGCACAACGCTGCAAACCGGCGATTTCCTCCAAACACAAAGTTGAACACGGAGTACGATCCGCGGCTTAGTCAATGGCAGACGAGACCATTTGTCAGCTGTTCCCGGCCAGCAGACAAAGCTGTGGGAGCGCAGTTAAGCAGTCCTGCGAACACGGCAGTCCCCGGAGAGAGCCTTCCTGTCCAGTCCTCGCCTTGACGGAACTTGGAAAGGCTGGAGCACAACCCCTGCACATCTATATCCATACGTCTATACATGCGACCATATAGCTATACGTATATCCATATATGTATATAGAGAGACCCACTCTGCGAGTGGATCACGGGTACCCCCGTGCCCGTTGTCCATCCCCGGGGCAGCACCACCGGCTCATGAACGCACACCCGCTCCAACCCACCCACCCGCGCCCCGCAGCTCCTGGCGTC
>NW_010172044.1:545-771 GCF_000695765.1 Mesitornis unicolor | reverse complement strand
TACCCTCTCAGGGAGAGGATTAAAGAAAAAAAGGAAATAAGGATGCTTCGCACAAGGTTGGAAGTTAAGACTGCAACAAGTTTAATAAAAACAACAGGGGAAAGGAAAAGGGAATTAATAAGGGACAAAGGATCTTTAACTATATATAAAACCCGATCCCAGTAGTCCCAAGTGGAAGTGTTCAAGCAGTGCCTCGTGGCCGCTGTGACTGCTGTGTCTTTTCACC
>NW_010172044.1:0-250 GCF_000695765.1 Mesitornis unicolor | reverse complement strand
CCTACAGCTTCCTTTTGTCTGACTAAGCAAGCCCAAGTCCCTCAGCTGTTCCTCATAAGAATTATTCTCAAGACCCTTCACTAGTTTTGTAGCCCTTTTTTGGACTTTCTCCAACTCCTCAATGTCTTTCTTATACAGCAACGCCCAAAACTGAACAGAGTACTCAAGATGCGGCCTTACCAGGGCTGATTACAGTGGGACAATCCCTAGTCCTGCTGCCTATACTATTCCTGATGCAGGCCAGGATGTC
>NW_010172043.1:7046-9097 GCF_000695765.1 Mesitornis unicolor | reverse complement strand
TCCCTTCAACCCAAACCAGGCTGTGATGCTGAGTCTTGCTGGGAGCTCTGAGGGCGGTTGGGCTCCCGGGGGCTGGGGGAGTGATTTACTCCTCGGGTGCTGCGGGAAGGGAAAGCCGTCACCGGGGCAATTTGTGGAACAATTTCAACTTGAGGAAATTTCCCTCTGGCTGCCAGGGGGGAAGGCAATTTCTGTTCCAAACGGCTGAGCCCAAACGACGCCAGGGAGATGGGGGAGCCCTGCAGAGACCAGGCTGATGCCCAGGGCAGTGGCGTTTGCTCATTCACCCCCAGGGACCCTGGTGGGATCCTTGCCCGATTTCAGACCTCAGAAAATTCTCAGCGTTTGATCATGCCTGACCATGGGTTTACATGGGAAGAGGTCCTGCAGCATCTTGCCCTGCTTAACCTGGAGAGCAGCGTCAGCAACACCAGTACCCGATTTCTTAACGCAGGTACCGATCCCAGGATTTCTATCAGGGGAAAAGCTGCTGAGAACGGAGCGAAGCCCTCGATGGCTTTGACCCTGCTCAGCACAGGGCTGACACTGAATGCCCGATGTCCCAATGGGGACCCCCTGCCCGTACCTTGTCGGCGCTGTTGCGCGAGGTGTCCGGCTTCACCAGGATGGACGGCGGGGCGGACGCGGGCGGCTTAGGAGCAGCCTCACTCTTTGCAGGAGGGTCCTTGGCGTCCAGGATCACGGAGCTGCAGACGGAAGGGGTTCTGCTGTCCCCCCTGACCACCAGCGCCGGGGAAGCCTCGTGGGAGACGCCTGCTCCGGGGATGCTGATGTGCTGGTACAGCTGAAACTGCGGAGGGCGCAGCGTGGCCACGGACGGGCGCCTGAGGGAGCCGGCCACGTGCACGGGGGTCCCCGCCTGCCCCGGGCGCTGCAGGGACCCATCTGTGGAACAGGAACCGTTGGGAAAGGTGAGTCAGCAGGAGCCCAAAACGGTGCAGACGCGAGCGGGGGTTACAGCCCGGTTCCCAGGGGGGCTCTGGGGTCACAGCTCCCAGGGATCCCCACACACCAGTAACGCCGTCTGCCTCCATCGCCTCTCTCCTCTCTCACCTGCAGCCTATTCGTGGTTTTATGCATCTTGGATATCTCCAAGCTGAGTATTTTCCCTCCTGAATCAGAAGGTTTTGACCATGCTCCTGCAGCCTTCTCCTGATTTTGCTATATTGAGGTACCAGCAATGTGTGAGGTGTTGAGGACAGGAGATGGCCAGAACTCCCCCAACGGCTCAGATGAGTTTTGCTCTCTTGTTCCCAGTTCCTTTCTTAATAATTCCTAACAATTCTCTGAATTAACCTCTATTTAAATTGCTTCTGAGCGTGGGGTTGGAGCTCTCGCAGAGCCCCCCGTGTCAAACGCTAATTTAGGGCCCAAGGTTCTGTGTGTGTAATTGGGGATCACTTCTCCCCGTATCTGTGTATTGATGTTTCGGTGCCCTGTTGCTGGGTGCTGTGGATGCCAAGGGCTGGATTTGCCCATTTACATTTTCCAAGGTCGCTGCAGGAGTCCCTTTTAGAGACTGATAACGCTGACTTGGTTCAGTTCACATTTATGTGCTGGAGCTGCTATTGAAGTGTCTTTGCTGCACAAGGGCACTTTCACATCTAATGGCCTCCCTCACTCTATTTTTTAAGTGTTTTTTGGTTAACCAAGGCATTTTGAGCCATGTTCCCGTCCCTACGCGTACCCCAGGGCATGGCCGATCTGCTGGTGTCGACCCAGCCACGGCAGGGACCACTGGACCACTGCTCCTGCAACGTTTCCTTTTCTCGCGGCTCCAGTGCTAATCGCAGACCCAGCACGGTTTGGTCTGGGGGGGATGCGTCGCCTGCTCCCCCCGTTTCTCCCCAGCACTTACTCTTCCTGGCGCTGCCGCGTCCGCGCCGCAGCGAGCTCTGTCCCGCGGTGGCCGTGCTGCGGCCGGGCGAGGGGACGGGCACGGGCAGCAGCGCCGGCTTCAGGGGCCGGCTTTGTCTGGGGCCGTTCTCGGAGATGCTCCCCCCGGAGGGGAGCGAGGCGGCGGGCAGAGG
>NW_010172043.1:232-6754 GCF_000695765.1 Mesitornis unicolor | reverse complement strand
TTAAATCCCCTGCAGCGGCTCCTCTGCGGGAACGAGGAGACCCCAACCCCCCGTGCTACCTGCATCCCTCTGTGCAAGAAGAACCAGACCTGAAGAGGGGCGCGACGTAGTTGCTGGGGAAGACGCCGACCCTGCCGGTGACCAGGGACATGCCCCGCAGCCAGCCCTCGTGCTCCTTCCCGAAAACGCGCACCCCTTCTCCCTTCTGCAGCTCCAGCTCGTCGGGGCCGTGGGGCGCGTAGGAGTGGAGAGCCACGCACCTGGGGGACACGGGGGAAAGGAGGTGACTGCCCTGTGCGGGCGCTGGGGCCATCCCTGAGCTCTTCTCTCTCTGAGCCAGCGGCCCCGCATCTCCTCGCCTTGAGCATCCGCACAGCGCTGCCCTCCAGCAGCGCCTGCTCACCCCATTGCCTCCCTTCCCCGTTATCCTGCGACCAGACCCCTGCCCAGGCTGGCACTGGGATGTGTTTTTCAAGTTTTCCCGTTTGTTATTTAAAGAACTTCGGTTTGCCTCCCCTGTAACACATCAATTGCACTGTTTGGTGGGGTTTTGGTTTTGTTTCCTTTTTCCAAGGGGGATGTGATCTGCTCCCAACCATTACTGAGTTACAGACCGGTACAGCAATTACCAGGTATTGTGTTAAAACCAGAACCGGTGACCAATTGTCTCGTAAAGGACTATCCCATAACTTTTAAGGTTTTTCTGTCCCCACAGTTCAGAACAGCCATGGGCAAGTCCGACCCCAAACGCCTGTCTGCACAAAGTGACTTCTCACCCCGTGACTGCTCAGACCAGGTGGGTTCAGTGCAGGGGAGTTTAATTCTGCAGTGGTTATTGCTTTATCCAGGGCTCATTTTGGACAGGACAGTCGGAGTCTGGTTTGCTATTGCAGGGCTGAAAAGGGAGCTGTGCAAAGCAGGCGGCAGATTGAACGCTTTAATCCAATCCACGTTCTGCAAATTATTTTACGGTCTTGGGCGCTGATTCAGTGTGTGCAGTATCCTGGGGCGGCCGTGAGCGCAGCAACCACCACAGCGTGGTGCAGGTCCACAGACACTGCTCATGGGCTGATGTCTCCACGGCTCTGTTAACACCGTGGAGCTGCTGCTGGGCACAGAGAGCTCATTGCTGCTGCTGCTGTCGCTGCGCAGCCGAACACAGCACCAGGCTGGTGAACCCCGTCTGCAGGAAGCCAACCCTCACATTTGCTATCTGCAAACCTTGACTCGGGGAAGTTTTACAAGATTGGGTCATCTACAGCAGCAGTGACCATCGCTGCCTTGCTTAAGATGAATACCTGGAGGCGCTTAAGGAGGAATTAGTTTCTTTACATTTAAAAATGTGAAGTGCGCTGTTGGCACATGGGCAGAGCCCTGTGTCTGTGAGTGGCTCAGTGAGCCATGGTGACAGTTCACCTCCTAGAATACAACCCCAAAAGAGAAGCACAGTGATTTGGACGAGGGAAGCATCAGAATCAATCTGAGCCGTTTCCAGCAGTGGACCCACGTCCTTCTGCACCCCTTGATCTTCCTACATTTAATCTCTGAGTTCCACTGTGACCAGTGTTTCTGTGACCCCTGCTCAGAGGAGCCCAGCACGTCCCTGCATGGACCTGCATTTGGACCCCAGACACGGGAGCTGCTCTGCCTTCAGCTGGAGGAGCCCTGGGTGAGGGGACAGGAACTCACACAAACCCCCCGTGTATTTCGGTTTCCATACGTACAAGTAGGCTGAGACGTGGTGCTGCAGGTGGGGCAGCGTGACGATGGCTGCCGAGTGCCCCAGCGATCCCGGGTAGTAAGACGCACTGACCTATGGGGAGAAGGAAAACAATTCATTAATCTGAATATAGACTTATTATTTTAGCCACCTTAAAAGCAGCTAAAAACGTTGGACACCCTTCAGAAAAAATACAAAGACATTTCGGGAGGAGGAAGAGTTTGGAGCATCCGACAAACAGAAGAGCAGGCGCTAAGAGGGACACTGATGGTCCTGCCCCTGTGGCAGCGAGACCCTCCAGGGTAGGGCTTGGCTGGACTGATGGTGCTCATCCCACCCTGCAAACGGGGCTCACCCGTTTGGCTTCTGAACTTTGCTTTTCCACATCCTCAGGATGCTCCGCTGCTGGTCTGTCCCTGCTAGAGCACCACAGCACACCCCGGGGTGAAGGCTGCTCATCCCCATGTGAGATCCGTGCGGTGCGGCTGGCGGGGGGAAGGCAGAGCTCCCAGCGGGGCCGGGCGGCTGCAGCCACATCCCGGGGGCAGCTCAGGACGGCACAGAGCCCCCGGGGCGGCTCGGCCGCGCTCTCCAGCACAGACCGCAGCATCCTCAGCGGTGCAGCATCCTCGGCGGTGCAGCTTCCCAGGGCTTTCATCTGCTGCTCACCTCAAACCCGCTTCCTGGTGCTCAGGTCTGGAACGCGGGGCTGGGGCGCTGGCTCGGGAAGGAGAAAAGTGACTCACAGCTCTGCAGTAAATGAAGTTAATGAAACCCAGCAGCTCCAGCTTCTGTCTGCGGCCCTGCAGCGCCAGGTCAGCCTCAAACCAGCTCTGCTTTCCTTGTTTTCTAGTGCAGGTGGGGTCAGACCAGGCTCTCATGTAACGTTTGTTCATTGGCATTTCTAATTCTGCTGTACTAATTTTCATAATCAAACCCTTTGAAATGTGGGAGTTCAGGGTTTTTCCTGCATTGGAGCAAAATGACAACTTTTGCTGGTTTTCCCGATGGAGCTGTGTTGAAATCTCCAATTCTGGATGGAAAGGTTCACACTTCTCATCTCTCTCTGTTCCCCCTCTGCGTGCCCTTCAGAGCCTGCATCGAAGCAGGGTTTGTGTTCTCAACGGAGAGGAAAAAAGCCTGAATGAAATATTTCCCATTCACTTCTGCTGCTCTCCTGCGAGTGCCTTGCAGCCCCTATGTGTGCAGTTTCATCTCCTGCCTCTTGTACCCCTCCCTGGCTCCATCTCCCTCGCTGGATTTTTGGGGTCTCTCTCGTGCCAGCGGGGTCCCCAGCTCCGCTCCCCTCTCCTGTGCCCACTGACACTGGTGCTTCCAGCCTGGAACAGGCTGCCCAGGGAGGTGGTGGAGTCACCATCCCTGGATGTGTTTAAAGAGCGGGTAGATGAGGTACTTAGGGATATGGTTTAGGGGGTAGACAGGAGCGGTTGGACGTGATGATCTCAGAGGGCTTTTCCAACCGAGCGAGCGATTCTGTGATTCCCTGTCGAGAGGTTCCTGAGATGCTGCTGGGGAGGGCGATGCCCCCATCCCACTGCGGGGCAGTCGGTGCTGCTGAGGGCTGAGTCCTGCAAGCTCCAGATCATGACTTACATGGAAAAGCCAATGTCCCAGACGGTGCAGGTCAGGTTCGTCAGCTCCGACGAGTGGCAAAGGGCAGCAGCTCTCAGCAGCCGCGTCCTGACCCGGGCACCGCCAGCCCAGGGTTGTGACCGGGAAGGGATTTCTGCAGCCCCTGGAGCCAACCCCTCCACCCTCCCTTCACCCAAGAGCTGTCCTGCTTGTACAACAACCACACGCGGGTGACACTGTGCAACAGCCACCGGCACGGGCACCACCAGCCCTGCAAACCGGTTCAGGCTCCGGCTTGGCACCGTGGCGGAGAAGGACGAGCTGGGGCAGGGCCCGCTGCCGGTTCATGCCTTTTATGGACCTGATCCTCGGAGTGGAGACGCCAGGCAGGCACAGCGCGTTTCGGAAAGCCCTGCAGCTGCCCCGTGCAACCGCCTCGGCCCCACTGCTCCCTGTGCCCCGCCAACGCTGCCGGAGCGGTGACATTGTGGGGAGGCACAACTCGCACAGGGTGTTTCAGGGGGACACGAATGCTCCTCTTTGTCCCCCTCAAACCTATGTGGTCCCATAGGGCAAGTGCCGTGTAACTACAAGCTGCTGGAAAATCCCCACTTCTTTTGACTCCCACCCCAAGGAAGGACATGAACACATCCATCCAAAACGCATGGGTCTTCTTCTTAAATGACCAGACCCAAAGCTATCGTTGGGTCTTGCCCAGGTCTCGGGCTCCCCTGCAGGGGGCCGGGCTGTCTGGGGCCGGCTCCGGGGCGGTTTGGGGTCATAGCAGAAGACCCCAGCTTGAGATGTGTAGTCCAGGGCTGAGTTTCCAGGGCTGGCAGTGGCATGAACTGCTCGTTATTTCTGAACTGCTCTTTCATCTGGAGTGGTTTAACCCCGAGAAGCACAGATCTGGTCCTCCCAGGTGACGCTGTGCTGATTTGCCGCGGAAACACCGCACTTTTGGGGGTGCGCTGCTGTTTCTCCAGAGTCCCAGCCCTCGCTGCCGAGGCTCGGCAGGGCAGAGCAGCCCTTGGGACCAGCAGCAGCTCTCACCACCCCGTTACCCCTCAGTCCTGCAAGCCCCAAAGTCCAGCAAAGCTGCTGTTCAGGAGAGGAAATTCCGACCCCTGTAAGGCAGCACCTTAACACCTTCGCTCCGTTGCTGCTGCTGTCGACGACGGCTCACACCGAGACGCCTCTGGTGAAATTACGTTGGGTTCACGAGATGCGATACCACTTCAATTGAATTATGGCTCTGTTGTAAGGCTTCATTTCCTCTCACATAAACTGGGACCTAACATCCAGGGCTCTTTGCAGGCTATTGCTAAGCACAAAACGCCTGCTGGGTTTTATTGCACAGACACCGGGCTACCAGGGCCTGGCTTATTGCTTTATAAAGCATTAGAGTAACCTTGAATATGAAAGGTGTTGTATCAATCTAAACAAAGCCTCTTTCCTCCCATTTCAGATGACCTGTGAAGATGCTGCACTGACATCTTTGGTCAGAGTGTGGAGGAGGAATGAGGCTCTTTTGCATCCTAACATCACAAGCGGCTGCAGCCCAAAAGGTCAGGCCACGTTTATTACCCCAGCCCCAAATTCAGCGTCTCCGAGCGCAGCCTCCGGCTGAGATTGCCATGGGTGAGACTCCTGGGACAAACCATCTGTCTGGATGTGGATGGATGCGGGCAGAGGGCTCGCTCAGGGCAGGGCAAGGACCCCATTGCTTTCCCAAAGCACTGCCTGGAAGCAGCAGGAGGTGGCTTTGTTATTTCTGCAGTTTTATGGCAAACCAGCACCGAACGGGTGGTGTGGGAGGATGCTGGTCCTGTGGGCACTTTGTCTTTGGAGAAAACTCTGTGGATTTGGGTAGAGCGATGGAGCTCTGTGCTGCCAAAACGCCTGTGCGTGTCCACATGGGCAGAGCAAAGGGTTCAGAGGTGCCCAAACGAGCCATCTCCTGTGCCCAGATCTCAGGACTTTTGATTAATCCCAATGCTTATCACTGGGGATGCTGGGACCTCTCGTATGCCTGAGGCTTACCAGAAAAACTGAAGCAGCAATTAGTAAAAAGGGCAGGTTTCTACTCCCCTGTTAATCCTGGGGGCAGATGCAGAGGCCGCCAGAGCCATCGCTGTCCATGCAGCCCTGCTCGGCGCAGTGCAGCTCCCTCACTGATCGCATGGGGTTTCATTTGCTCACAATTCGGGGTCTGATCCTGCAGGTCCTGCCACGCTGCTGTGATTTAATACTGAGAGAGGAGCTCGGGAAGGCTCGCAGCAGTGGAGATGAGCGTGGCCAATGGCTGGTGTTAGCTTTAACTTTGCAAACGCTGAGAGCTGCCTGGTTTTGGTTTTCATCATTACATGGCAAAGCAGATGTTGGCCTGCAGTGTGAACTGGGCACACAGAGACACGTGTGCGTCCGTGAGGGAGCCGGGGCTCAGTCAGCTCCCGTGGGAATTCACGTCCCTCACTACTTTCTCAAGTGAGAGTGTTTTACTTTTCAAGTCGAGCTCTCTTCTTCCACCCTGCACCTGGAGCTCACTGAAACCAGAACGGGTTTGTGCTTTATCCATGTCTAGTTACTCTGATAACTTAATTTATCTCCTCATTAATTCCCTTGGGCTCCTGAACTCTGAGGACAGACCTTTCCAATGCAAAAGGGGAGGGAGAAACCCCAGGCAGCCCGGGATGCTGTATCCCACTGATGCTGCTTTGGCTTTGCACGTTGTGCAATGGGCGTTTCTACCCAGGATGTGCCCGGGACTGCTCCTGCGTCCCCCCGGCGCGGGTGCCTTACCTGGAGAGGGGATGCGTAGGGAAACTCGGCTTTCTCACTGCTCTGCGTGGCCACGGTGGGGTTGCTGGAGCTGATGAGCACGGGGGAGCTGATCTCCAGTGCCGGGCGCTCGCCGGGCGCGTGGACCATGCGGTTGAGGGTGTTGAGGGCGGTGGTGATGGAGAACGGCCGCAGGCTCTTCCGCCTGGAGTCGGGCACCTTGGGGAAGGGGGGCGAATCCGCGCCCTTGGCTTTGGGAGAGGCCGTCCGCAGGGACGCGCACTTGAACTGGGGGGACCAGGGGCCTTTGCTGGTCTGCAGGAGCTGCCTGGCGGCGGTGCTGGCCTGGAAGAGACAACGGGAGATGCGGTTACAGCCTGCACAGCCCCACGACTGCTCCGCTTTCCCTCTTCCTCCCTTTTCCGATC
>NW_010172043.1:0-210 GCF_000695765.1 Mesitornis unicolor | reverse complement strand
GTTACAGGCGAGCTCTAGAAACCCGTGCCTCAGCCGTGTTGCCGGTGACAAATCCCAGATGTGAAGTTACTGACGCAAAGCCGACAGCAAAATTAGAATTGGTTTCAAAAGCGTGTTGCTTAGACACCGCGTCAGGGAGCCCGGGTGCTCCTCCCCAGAACCTCACAGCAAGCCAAGGTGCGAGGAGAGCGGCCCGGCTCTGGCAGCGCG
>NW_010172042.1:0-11814 GCF_000695765.1 Mesitornis unicolor | reverse complement strand
GGAGGGGGGGAGGGAGAGAGGGAAGAATTGATAACATGAAGCTAGCAACTGCAAGTCAGTTACAGATTAAAGGCATTCAGCTCCTTATTGGGCTGTTTGCTTCAGACTGATGAAAAACAGGTGAACTGAATAAATACTCTCTCAAGCCTTTAGTTAGTGGACCTGTTGTATCTAAATGGCTCTCAGAACATAAACTGGATTAAATCTGGGAAGAAGCTGGATTGGAAGATGAAGCCCTCTTATTACAGCTAAGTGTTTTGCAGGAAACTGACTCTTGGTCATGCAAAACAATAGGCCTGGTGACAGCTTAGGAAGGTATTAAATCCATCAGACAGTATGTATTACCTGCCGAACAACAAACCACTTTACAGTGCTTAGCAAATGCTAGTTAGTTAATAGGCCTTCACATTCCTTTTTTTCCCCACTCCCACCCCCACATTCAGCTAGTGAGTCCAGTTGCCTCCATTTTGCTCATAGGGAAATGTGAGGCAAACGAAAGGGGTTACTGGCTCTTGCCAAACCCTGGCAAACTGTTTCTAGTCCAGTTAACCTGTTGGAGGAGGGCTCATTTGCAAGCAGGTATCCATTCCCACTGAGCTAAACAGCACTTCAAGTTCAGCACAAACCCATGTATTTTGAGGCATCACAGCCCCAACATTCAGCACCATGTAGCACTTAACAAGCTGAGTTTTCTTCTGCTTTCATAGAGTGAATTAATATGAACCATATGACAGCACATTGACACAGATATGCTTGTAACGTGGCCCTTTCGTCCCCCTGAGTACAGTGCCACGCACAAAAGTATCTTGTTGTGAGATATCTCTTCATCTGCTTGTTTTCTGTAGTGATAAGACGTACAGTATGTAGAAAATGACTAGCACCATAAGAACTTAGGCTCAACTAAAAGTATTTACTCCAGAAGAATCTTGCTTACATTGTGCCAGCTGCTACAGCTGTCCCTTAGAAGAAAAACAAGATCTCTTAACAGCACTCACCTGCCCTGCAAATAGGACTTGAAAACATTTCCTCACACCACACCCTGTTCTTGTCAGTATGAAGCACAAAGCCAATCACAAGAATTCAAAGGTGAATCCTCTGGTGATAAATGCTTATGGCCCAGTCTGAGATTACCAGGCAAAGGGGAGATGTGTTTGGCCTCACCATTTCAAAGCATGAGAACATTCTTACTCACACACTGAGATTAACGAGCTGCGTGTGTCTGCTTTGAAAAGCAAAACGGGACTCATCTGTGCTAGGACACTAATTTAGAGTTTGGCAAGACCTTGCACTTCAGTTCCTTCGCTTGTCAGACATACCGAAGTGTGAGCAATGTCCATCTTACGAGGCTTTTGCAGACACTTAGGTGACTAACTTAGTGAGACCGTAGGACTCTGAACACCAAACTAATTATGAAATTTTTGAGGAAATGTGTACAAGAGAGGGAAAATATACCTCCCTCTCAAAAACTTTTACCTATTCAATTTCAGGCAAATAAGCAAATCTCTTAAACATAGCATGCAGCTCTCAAACTGCAAGAGGCCTTGTGCAAGCTTTGCAGGCGAACGACTTTCCACGACTATATGCCTTTCCATGGAAAAATGTGCTGCTTGAATCACTAAAAAATGAAGAAGTGAAAGACAAAGAGACAGAAAGGTCAGTGACTGATAAATCTTTAATATAAAAATTGTACAAGAATTTTGATACAAATTACAAGAGGTATTTGGACAAAGTATGAGTAAAACTCCATTTATATCCCCAAAACCTTATGCATTTTATGCAAAAGACATACTGTAGGACAGTTACAGTACAGAAAATACAAGAAAAGAAATGTCAAATTAAAACCAGGACTTTTTATTCTCTCAGATTACTAATGGAAAAAACTTGTTTAGATTACATACAGTATTTATGAAGCTACCAATGTCACGATTATTAGATCAACATGATGCAGTTTTTCATATCCCCTTGTACAGCTATATTCCATAGTGCATGCTTTGGTTCTGCAGGCAGGACAGCAGAGCACTCATGTTTTGCTCACATTGCGAACAAACAGTGAAAATAAAAAGCCTCATCTGTTCCGAACAGAGAAGGACCTTTGCAAAAAGGTCCACCAGGCCCTGACTCCACACTTTCCCATGCCTGGAGGGGGTACCCCAGAAACAGATCTTGACAAAGTTCACTGGAACAAGCCTATCTTTGCGAGCCAGCAGCGAGCTCACTGTTCTCTGTGCAGCAGCCCCTCGCTCTGGCCGGCATGTCGCTGAGCAGCACAGGGACGGTTTGCAGCCAGGCTGGGAGAGCCCTCTCATACCCACTCAGAAAGCTGTTTCCAGGCCTTTTCCCTCTGTGACTGAATCTGCTGCCAGGCTCATACAGAGCCCCAAATACATGAAGGTTCAAATCCAGTTTATCTCAGCTTACATCTCCGTGTGAACCCCCAGTCAGGCTCCCATCTTTCCAGTTCAGGAGAACTGAAACACAGCAGAGGGCTACATAGGAAATTGCCATGTTGCTTGGCCAGTGTGACCTTCTCAGTCAAAGCTGTTAAAACAACTGTGCCAGTAAGCATGAGCCTCCAGTAAAACAAATAAACTCTAAACCCCTTTGGCCACAGGTGCAAGCCCCCTACAATGAGATATTCATTGGTACAAACAGGTTGCAGTGACCTGCTTGCAGTAAGTGAAAGTGTGTGGAGCTTCAGCCAGGGTAAATTTTGAATGTGTTCAGGGTTCAGATCAGCTTATTTGCACACCTATTGCACATACAGTGCACTGGAACATGGATACAGACTGGAGGAGAGGCAGGAGGCATGAACTGAGAACATAAATGCTGCCCATTGAAGAAACAGCCACATTATGGGAAAGCAGCCCCATATGACATAGGAACCAAAGTTTGCACAACAAAAAGCAGCATGCTGAGTTTCATATTTATAAATAGCTAAATGAGACACACACACACCCCCCCACACACACACCAGCGGCCATTTTATTAATCTTGTCACTTTACAAATGTTACCATTTTCACAGATGGAATGCATAAAACTTTCCAAAATGGAGAACATCAGGAGGATGTGTTACTTTTCTGAGAGAATTTTAATGAGGGACTCTCTTGGAATGAGAGGAGAAGGGGTGGGGACAGATGAAGAAAATGGGAAAATTAAGACAATGGCTGAAAATTGTACAAGGGTTTGTTAAAAAAAAAAAAGCAAACCAACAAATGTAAAAGTATGGTTGAAAAATAATGAAGAAATCAGCCTTAGTTTGTACAGCTTAAGTGGCCCTATTTGCTTGGTAGGTCATTGGGCAGACCAAGAACATCCCTAGAATCACAATTCATGGGGTTACCATACTGTTTCACATGGCGATAGGGGGTGAATTCTACCCCATCAATGCAGGAGGTGGGGGGTAAGGGGGGCATGGAGCACATGTCAAAGTCTTGAGCTGGATGCGGTGATTGCGTAACACACTCCCACTCAGGCACAGACATGCGTGTGCACCAGCGCCACCGGTCCCTCAGAGCCGCTGTTCACAGCCTCTTGCATTTTGTAACAGAAGTGGACAGGTTGTGATTGATGAGTTTGCCATCCTAACTGTGCATTATTCTCTGATCATTCTCAACCTTTTGTTTGACAACGGATGCCTTACAAAATCTTTATGCATCACTTAGCTAGTCTCTCTCTCTCTTTTTCTCTAGAAATATAATTGCCCTGGATGCTTTTTTCCATTTTTGTAGAATATTTTTCTCCAAAAGTTTGAAGGGAGTGGCATACAAAATCTGTAGAACATCTGAATAAACCTCTCTACACTTTAGACATTTGCTCACTCATGCTTCTTGTGCTCTTAAGAGTATAAGAGGAAACGTAAATATAGGTAAGTGTGATGAAAATGATACAATTTTGCCTATTTGTAACCTTAATTTAAGGCTTTGTTCTGACACTGCATCCATCTCTGGCTGTGTGGCTGGCTGTCTCGCACACACACTGACACACAGAGACACACAGGCACACACAAAGGACCCGAATGACACAAAGGCCTTTGATCATAAAGGCTTCAATTTCCACAAAGAGCTTCAGAAATGGTGCAGAAAGAAAGGCTGTCAGGCTTGCGCAAGCTCACCATCGCAGGTCAGCTAATCCGACTGCTCCCACCTTCACCAGTGCCATGTGCACATGGAGCTGACACGGGAGCAGCATCTGGCCTCAGCCTTTACCCTTCTGACAGGAAATCATCTGCTGGTCTCACCCTTATGGCTTCTGATGCAGTTGGAAGGAAAAGGAGGGAAAAGATCAATGACCTTTGACTGGTAAAAGGCCTCAGCATATTTATAGTGGGTACCATCACCTTTGTTGCAGAAAACATCAAATTACCACAGTGTTGGAGACAGTATTAGCATCCGAAACCAGCAAAGAGGAGCTGCAGCCCACTAATGTAATAAATCGATCTAAGGGTATGAAAAACAACAAACCCCCAAGTGGTTGTGTTTAGGTCTCCCAGTCTTGAGCTTTGCCTGAAACCCATCTTTTGTTTTTTTTCGGCACAATGGCTGCCAGCACCATCCAACCCACAGTGTCCAGCACTCACAGGCACACACAGGACCTGGCGTTATGATCTTGGCATGGGAACACTGCTGGTCCTGCAAGGAAAGCACACTTCAGCTGCTTCTATGCCTGCTTAAATTTTTCAACTGCTATTCCGCAGTCAGGCAGCGTACAGTAAAATCGAAGAGGAGCGGGTGAAGCCAGGTATGCTGGCTTTCACACACTTGGAATTTCTTAAAACACAGCATGTGCTCCCAAGCTGCTTTGCTGTCAGACTCTCTCTTTTCTGATGGCCTCATCTGAGAAGCACTTCTAGAGCCTGTACTTTTGGCAGTGTTCTTGTAAATGAAGGGATAAATCAGAAAAAAATTCTCCTTGTACGAAGGCAGCAGATTGTGTCTCAGCTATGTTTCTTTAGGAATTTCCAGAGGTTCACTCTGACCTCAGCAGGAGATGTACCTGTTGCGGCAGAAGGGATATTTGGGATTGGCATTCAGCACAAGAATCTGAAAGGATGGCATTGCTCTGAATTTTGCCAAGGAATGGGCTAAACCAGAAAAAGAAAAGGCTGCATATCCTGTTTGCCACCGAACCTGTGCTGCAAGACCTGCGTAGCAAATTCACATGACTATTTCTAGAAGGCACAGTATGGCTTATGCCAGTACAAAGCAATTAGTTGCTACATAAGCAGACAAAAGTGCCGTCACAGACAGTATTTCTCAGCTGACCTTTTGTTAAGAAGCCATCTTGTTACTGTCTGCCTGATAGCTCGATAGAGCAGCCTGTGGCAGCCTTGGGCTTCCCAAAGACAAATCGAAGCGCTCCAGATGGGACTTCCCTTCACTCACTGCCGATGTGTGTGTATTCGTGTGTGTGTGTGTCAAGGAATGGGGAGGGAAAGCCTGGTTCTTATACTCAATTTCCCCTTCACAGGGGATAAACAGGCAATTACGCATCCTTTTATATTTGATGGCCAAGTGCTGAACTTGAAAGCACACTATTAGTTTGTGTCCCTTCAGGGCCAGTGCAATAAGAAGCAAGGAGAGCTGGGGCTGGGGAAGAGAGGGTGTTGTCTGCTGTTAGTGTGACAGTCTTGTCAGCAGCACTCACATTACTGGAAGGTAATAAAGTGACAAGTAAGTTATTAGAAAGATATGAGGTGAAATTGAACTGAAGCTTCTTTCTGCTCAGCTCAGTTTTTTTCCTGCTTTGTAATGGGCCACTATTTGTTACAAACCAAGCCTTGTCTTGAAATCTTATATAAAAAAAGAAATATTTATTCTTTGCAAGAAAAGGTCACATGAATTTACAACATCACACTTTAAAGGAGAGAGGAATGGGAAAATAGTTTTATGACAACTACAGCTGCTATTTAAAAAAAATACAGTGTCATCATAATGAACAATAATACTGGTGAAAGTCAGAGGACCTGTCGAAAACATGTCCATTTTTTAACCCTTTGGTGGTCCAGAACTGTTTTTCTTTTGGTGCCAGCGCCACACATAACAGCAACAGTATCGGGTTATGCATGATCAGTATCTCAATCAAAAAGTCAAAGCTGTCATTCAACATGATGACTTGACCAGAGAAAACAAGCCACATAAGACTGGTTAACTACAGATTCAAGATAATAATACTTATGTAGAAAAGTTGTTGCTTTACTCTGTTACAGGCCATTTTAAAGGCAGTGGTAATGCTGCTTGGCAAGAAGAGACGGAAACCATGGGACTGGAACAGACATGTACTTGGGCAAACATGTGGGTGAAAGGTTCAGTCCATCATATGATGCTGCTCTGTTCATAAAGTAAAAATGGGTAAGGAAAAGCATTCCTTTTATGTCCCTATAGGAGGGGGGGAAAAAAGCCCAACTCATCATGTGGCGACAGCAGGATATCTTGATGCTTATCTAGCAAAGTAACACTACAGTCACTGTTTTGCTGAGTTACTATAGCAGCAAAGTAGTGATATAAGGCAAAAAAAAAAACCCAAGAAGGAACTGACATACACCAGCTGCCATCATGTGTCTGCCACTCACCTTTTCCCCACAGAGAACTCCTGCTGCCTCCTTGCCCTTAGTACAGACACCTTTGCTACTCTTTTGAAATAAAATAAAGAGTAATTCTGTTAACATAACCCAAAGAGAAAAGTGACAAAAACATTCTGTGCACAGGAGTCATAGTTTTGTTCACATAACTGGCACAAAAAAATTCAGAGGAGCATGTGTGCACTCCTAGACCAAATGCTTTCCCTCCCTTATTCCTTCCCCTGCCACCAACGATGCTGTGAAAATGTCCTGCAGAATCTGAGTATAAATACATTTCTGAAAAGATGTCCTGTTTTCTGATGGCAGCTGACATCCCTAACAACCCTATGAAAAATGGGTTCAAATCATGCACTTTGATTTTAAAATATCATATATGTTGAAGGAGAAACTTTTGGAACTAAATCACTGGTCTTGTAAATAATTCCTGTCTTTGGAACAGATCACACCTTGAATCATTGTTTCTGAGCTTTCCAGATACCCACACAGCTCTTTGTCTTGTTGCTTAGCCACATTCTTATCTCATTTAATTAGCTATGCTAGATCCTTAACTGTGTTAAATAAGAAAACTAAAACTCAGGGAAAACTCAAATGGATCCCTGCAGCCCCACTTCCTATTAGCTGTAACTGGACCAGATCAACAGAGGTGCTGACCTCCATGAGCAGCTACTTTACTGCTTAGAACCTGACTCTACTCTTTTTTCCTAAAAAGTTCCTCTTTTGGGGATGGAATGGGAAATGCATAGATGATGGAAAACTTACAAATTTCTGGAACAGGCAGAGAATGTACATTTCCATTTCCACAATGGAAGGAAGGAAGGAAGGAAGGAAGGAAAGAAGGAAGGAAAAAAGGGAGGAAGGGAGGAAGGGAGGAAGGGAGGAAGGAAAGGAGGAAGGAAGGGAGGAAGGGAGGAAGGAAGGGAGGAAGGAAGGAAGGAAGGAAGGAAGGAAGGAAGGAAGGAAGGAAGGAAGGAAGGAAGGAAGGAAGGAAGGAAGGAAGGAAGGAAATACACTGAAGTTTACTCATGGCAAATATGGTGCACTATTTCTGCAGTGTAAAGTATCTACAGATCCCTAGGAAACATTCAGATTTTATGAGGTCAGTCATGAAAAGCCTTTGAGAGATCTTTAAGTGCAGTGCATAAGTGCTAATATGCTTTTTAATCTATACCTTTCAGATTTTGTCAAATTGAGTTGTGATTCAGTGACAGAGAGCTTATTCTTTGTGTGCATGACTGCAGTGCCACTGTGGAGCCAGCTGCAGTTTAAGATGCAAAGTTAAAATCTCAGCTGTAACAAAATGTACCTAGTTGAGATATAGCTCTGAAAAATTGACTAAATATTGTCAGGTGTGCAAAAATATTTATGACTTAAATTAGCTCTTTACTAACACCAGTTAATTAGTCCTCACAGGAGCACCCTTATGGGGAAGACATATTAGTATTAGCCATATTCTAATAGAGTGAAACACAAATGGGTGAATTATGTGATCTGTCCAAGCCTAAGCAGTGAGAAGGGACCACCAGTGGTATTAAAACTCAGTTCCTGGTTCCCATTCTTGTCCTTGTTTTCCTTTTGAATTGTTTCATACATGTTTTCAAAAAACAACTATTGATTAACCAGTATCACATGCTTTCCTGACACCCCCACCCCAAAGAAAAATGCTTAACAACCTCCAGACAAGTAGTTCTGTGTCTAAAGGAGGTTCAATATGAAGAGTTATTTCCTAGAAGTAGACAGAGCTTGATTGATATTTACAGAAAAATACAACTACCTTGAATAAACAAAACTGAAACAATGTCAAAAGACTCACCACAATAACTATAAGAACCAAAGAAGAAGGAACAAACTCCATGTACAATGAACAGTCTCTTCCTCAAAGTTGGTCTAATTCTTGTTAAAAGGTTTAAATGGGCAGATTTGGAAACTGAAGGGATAGCCACAGGGTTTGTGATGGCATAAGCAACTGCTCAACACTTATCTTGTCATTACACCACCATGGTCATGCCCCGTGCTGGACACACGAGATGTTTGGTCACTATGCTTAGTGCAGTCTGGGCCGCTGCTGAGATCACACAGAAATGCCATTTTCTGTCAGTAAAACCAAACTTGTACCACAGAGTTTTTTTAGGGATTTTTCAGATAACTTATGATGATACAAATTCCACCACAGAAAAAAATATGGTAAGTAGTGATTCTCATAGAGATGCATGGTAAGTAGGAAGGAGGGAAATGCTATAAAAGTCAATGTAAGTGTATGTGCCTTTTTAAAACAAAGACTGTTTTGGCATTAGTGTCACTAGCACGGAAGAAACCACTTGATTCGCATAGAAATACCAGTGAGTAATCTGTCCACAAGACGAAGATATCTCTGACATGGCTTAAGCAAAATCTGAATGAAGTTTAGGATTACACAGAAGTAGGACTGCAGAGCTTCTAAGTTTTTGGAGGTTTGTCCCTAAATTTTTAGCATGTCCTGCTTTGTGTAATAAACTTGATTTTTTTTCTATGTAATTCATCTGCTGAATTTATCTACTGATGATGTTTAAGTTTCCAAACAAGTCTAATAAAACCACTTGATTTCTAACAGAAACAGAGTGAAATGAGAATGTAGAACAGTGATTCATTCAGTGAGGAATTATTTATATACCTCAAATGTGTTTTTCATTAAAAATTATATTTATTTATACTGTACATACTACAAAACAGTGAGGTTTTCTTTCTGTAGATATTCAGTCTTCATTGCTTTGTTTTTTAGACTTTCCATCTTGCTTGTTCCTAATAGCTTGGGAGGAGGGACAGGAGTGCAGTACAGATAACACTACAAAGATCCATGTGTTTTAGAAGAATGCATCTTTACTGTTCTAATTTCCCTTTCTCACAAACACACTGAGCTTGCACAACAGAAAACAAAGCAAAGCAGATCTCTCCACTTAATTTAACAAGCAAAGTAGTTGAGACGTTTAGGAAAAACAAAAAAGATGAAAGAAAAAAAAGTCAGTGAAATTGCTTAGCTTTTTGCTATAAAGTTTCTTTTTGTTAAACCAGAGGGTAAATTTTCCTTACAGTTTCTGTGGGATCCACAAATGTTTTCAGGGCTTCATCAGTGTACAGAATCAAAAAATGATCAAAGGCTTGTAACCCATAGGAATATAGTGACAATTCATTTAGAATTTTTTTTCTTTTATTTTCTACAACTGGAAATATGGATTTATTAGCTATTGATTCTTAATTTTGGAAACAAGAATACTGAAATGCATAAAGAGTACTAAAAAAGAGGAAATCCACATTAAGGGTTTCCTCTAGAAAAGGTAACAGGAGTTAAGTACTCAAGTGGACATAAAGGTAAGAATAATCAAAATGCACAGCAAATCAAAACAATGACAAGCTGAAACAATGGAGCATTTCTGACTCTTGGCTAAGAATAATAATAATGTTTTGGGACAGTAAATACAGAAAAGGAACACATTCTCACTGAAGGAATATTTTACTGTACACTGAAATATCTCTTGAGTTTTCATTTGTTTGTTTGTTTGTTTTTGCTTTTGTTACTGTTTTTTTGTAAAGAAAAGAGGCTACAACACTGACTGTAATGGTTTTGGCTGTAGACTGAACTTAAGTAAATATCATCACTCAGTCAGTATGTTGTGGTAACTCTGGCTGCCATTTTTACCAGCTCAAGCAACATGTGTAAACATCAGAAACAAAACAGATTCAGAGGACAGCCTCTCTTTCTCACTGCCTTTCTCAACTGCTTGCTCCTTCTCCCTCTCCTTTTCATGCTTGCTCTCTTGCTGTCTTTCTTAGACTTTTGTTATTTTCTGACAAAGCATGTGGGTGAAACACAAAACATTAACACAACTAGAAATCCTTTTTTTTTTTTTTTCTGGCCTCTAATTTTATCCAAAGGGAAAGTTACCCAATAAAAAGTCCAGCATATGTTTTCAGAGCTTTTAAGTGCTTCTGCCATTAATTTCTTTTGATTGCTTCTATAAAACATGCCTTAATCATACTACAGCACTTTCCATTGCAAAAAAGACAACTTTACAGAACAACATAGTTAACATTATTTCCCTGTTCCATTTTTTTTTTCTTTTTAAAACACCACAAAAAAATCCAGGCCATAGTAAGAAGCACACAAAATTATATTCATCTTTGTTCTGTGACAAGTAGTATCAGCATTTATATCCCCAAATATTATGCATGTTTGACAAAAAAAAGGTTCCACTGATTCACATGACACAATTCTGTTTTTTTCTCTTTTATGTAATGTAGTATATAAGGAATGAGGATGCACTACTTTTTTTAGTAATAATTGGCACTTGAAAAAAGCACCAAGAATTCTGTATTTCTTTTTACCCCTTTTCCCTCCCCAGTATTTTTTTTCTGTAGTCCAAAAACTACAACTGTGGTTATGATGAATAACTACATTTTCTTTTTTCAAAATGTGTGCAAAGTTGGCACTTTTGTATTAACACTAAACACTAATACTCTTTGTTTGGCATTCATGCCCTCATACTGACCAGACCACTCTTATCTAAGTGTATTTTTTTAAAGACACTTACTGAAAATATGGCAATAGTTTAAGAGAAAAAAGCATGGATATTATTACACATCCCCTTGAAGTGTACGAAAAAGTGCATGACTGGATTTATGTAATAGTACAAGACAAAAAAACTGTATCAGATCAGGTACTGTAAAGCATGCCAGCACCTCTGTATTACTTATATCTAGCAGGTAGTTAAAACAAGACCGTGGTTCTTTTAAAATGTGCATTGAAGCTAACATAAATGAGTAGAACTAGCCAGCAAACTATTTTTCCTGCTTATCTAACAGCTGAATGTAACTGTAAAAATTAAGCAAAAAAAAAAAAGAGTTAAACCACCATCAATACAATTGTTTTACATCATAGGCCTGTCAAGGCTCAATATATATATACAAGTGTAACAGCCATGCTTAGTAGAACATTATCCCCAATGCTTAGAAGACACAAAGACACTAAGTAGATTTTTTTCTCTTTTTGTTTGTTTGCAATTTTTTTGTTGTTTTTTTATTCTTCTTTTGGGGCAAAAGTCATGGGTAGAACAAACTGTTTCTTTGGAGATGACCAAGAACATTATAACAGAACTAGGGACAACTGCAGGTTTTCTGTTTTTTTGTTTTGCTTTGTTTTTGTTTGCTTTTTTCGTGAAGGGCCTCTCACCCCAAATTAATGATCCCACCCTTTTATTTCTATCAA
>NW_010172041.1:18044-23800 GCF_000695765.1 Mesitornis unicolor | reverse complement strand
GGGACAGCTGCTCACCCCAATAAATACCTGCCATAATAAATACCAAGGAGGGCAGCGTTGGGATGCCCCGCGGTTGGGGACCAGTGGTTTGGCTGGGGATTGCACAGGTATCTCCCTGGCGCTGCTTTCCCGAGGGTGGGTTTTTCTCCCAGCACCGTTTTCATTGCAGGTCCCATGTCTCAGTTTGGGCATCTTCATCACTTGGGTCTGTGCTTGGTGCTGGTCCTCAGGGGTCCCACAGGGCTGGGGGAGGCTCGGCCAGCCTGGGGGCTCGGGATGGGGGGGTTGTGTTTCATGTGTGCACTGCTATGCCCAGGTTTGCCTTTGTCTGGAGCAAGGATGAGGACGGGGTGGGTCAGTCTTTTATTTTCCCTTTTGCACGTGTCTCTGATACCATCCCCAGGAGGGGATCCCGTTTCCCCAGGCTGCCTTCGCTCCGCATTGCTCCTCCCGTGCTGCCGGGATTCACGCCGGCCCCAGGTAAAAGCAAAAGCCGGGACTGCTCTGCGCTTTCCGCTCCCCACACCACAGGCAGGCTGCCGGATCCTGGCTGTGATCCCCACACGGAGCTGCTTTGTGGCCAGGATTGGTCTTGCTGGCTCGGGTATCACCTGCCGGATGCTGGTGGCAGAATCTGGCCCCTTGTCTATAAGCAGGGGAGTAGTTTTGTCCTTATCTCCATCCACTATGGAGGCCAGAGCTAGAATTTCAACAGGATGCTGCGGATTGGCCCAGGAGGCAGCTGGCATGGGTGCTACCCCCTGGGGTCCCCAGGGGAAGGTGTAGGCACCCCGAGTGGGGCAGAGGAGCGGTGAGGTGTGCCGAGCCCGGAGCAGGGCTGTTGAGGAGCGTGGGTTTAGCCATGGTTTTATTGTTTGGTGCCTCCGTCTGCCCTCTGCTCCGCCTGGTTCCTTCTCTGTCTCAGGGCCAGCTCTAAAAGGCAGCAAGGAGGTGATGCTTGGGGTGCGTGACACACAGTGGGCATATGGGTGTTTTTGGGGGTACATACACACTAGGCTTTACAAAAACACCCACACAGAGACACTTCATCCCCACGAAGTTTTTTTGAAGGATGCTGTTGTGGCTTCAGGCACCCGATCGTTTGATAAACTAAACAAACCCTGGGCTGCGTGGGAGCGGAGCGCGAAGGCACCGAGTCCCACGCCATGGGGTGCACCAGCTGGGCCCCCTCCAGCACGCCAGTGTGGGCACTGCCACGCCAGTGATGTGGGCTGCGTTTGTAGGGATGACGTGTGCCATGACGGGAGGGAGGGAGGGCGAGCAGGGGACCAGCAGGAGCCAGAGCCCAGCCGTGACCTGAGGCTGGCGTGGGCAGCTGCAGCGGGGATGGAGAACAGGGGACAGGGATGCACAAGGGATGGCAGTGTCCTCTGATCTGTCCCTCTGTCTGCATCCACGCTGCCGAGTGCCGGCACAAGGTGCTGCCTGCCCCTGCCTGCCCTCTCGTAGCCGTTTGAACTCAGCCACAGGGAAAGAAGGCTGGGCATAGGGTTTCCTCCCACCTCTTTTTCTCTTGCTTTTAGACATGAGATGTTCTTGAGCAGAAATTCATTGCCAGGGCTGGGACGCCTCCTGCCTAATGGGAAATGGGGGAATTGGTCTGGGATTTTTCCTCCTGTGTCTTGACCCTTTGAGTTATTGAAAAGCCAGCTGCAACCCAGCCCCATTCGGCAATTCCTGTGTGTCTCCAAACCAGTCATTTCAGGTCTGTAGGTGGTTTGCAAACAAGTCAGCGTGAGGACTGGAGCAGCAGCTCACACTGTGGTGGTTACTGCGGCGGGTTACGTGGTTTTGTCTCTATTCCACGCCCTTCCCCCCCCCCAGTCCAATGTGTAATTATCAGAATTGGCAAAGTGTAAATTGTATAGCAAAAACTGTCTGTGAAATACTCATGCCTCTGCTCGCAGCAGAGGGCCAGGTTTTGGAGCTGGGAGGCCCAGAGGAAAGCTCTGCTGCCGCCCCATTGCCCAGCCACCGTCCCATCACCACCATCCCATCTCCGCCAGTCCATGGCCCAGCTGGCCGGCGGCGGGGGCAGGAGAGGGGAGATGCAGTTAGGCAGGCGGGGAGTGGGTGACCTTGTGGTGTCCCCCGCTGTCCTGCTCTGCTCCACCACCTCTCATTTTTGTCCAGGCACTGTAGACATCTCTGAAAGCTGTAATCTGCAAAGCCCTGGGGGGCTCCACACTGCGATGCCTGCTATTATCCCCGAGACAAAGAGGGACAGGCAGGCAGATTACCTTGGCCTTTATTTTTTCAGCTGGGAGCAAAGAAAAGCCTTAAATGAGCTTGCTGCCAGGAGGGATTGAACAGGCAGAGTCCCCAGCACCCCCTGTTCCTTCCCTTCCCAAAAGCCCCAGGACCCCAGCTCCTGCTGACCCATTGCTCCTTCCCCAGCCTTGCTGGGAGGGTGGGTGCTCCCCCCCCAAAGCCCCAAGGCCGCGCAAGGTTTTGGCTCAGGGCTGGGGCTCCCCTCCAGCACCCTCACCTTCGCAGGACATGTAGCACCCGGGGCTGGGGTGGCCAGGAACCATCTGATGCCAGGAACCCATCTTGTACCCATCACCTTGCGCCTGGCGGGTGTGTTTCCAAGCTGGACTGGCAATAGGTAGAGGCAGGGCTCGCGTGGCCCCATCCTGCACAGCTCAGCACCCGTGCTGGGTACCACATCCCCAGCCAGGCTGGCCTCATGCCGAGATGGCCCCACTGTGGTGAGGGGCAGGTCACCTCCATATGGTGCCCCTGGCCGGCTCGCAGCGCCGGGGCAGGTACTCTCACCTGGGCCACACAAAACCCCATTGTCAGCACCCGCAGCGTTTCCCTCCCTGGGCAGGGACCTATGCCAGCCCCTGCTGCCCTCCTCGCCCCAGCAGCACCAGGGATATGGCACAGCCTGGCCAGACATGGCTGCATCGTCCCTGGTGTTCCTTGCAGGGGATGCTCTCCATACAGCTGGTGTTCCCCCATGGTCCCCTCCAGGCAGCTCTGCTGGTGACAGCCACATTGGATGGTTTTTGTCACTTGGCTGCTGAAGCGTTGATGGTTTTATGCCTGGCACTTAATTATTTCCCCGACTGCCACTGCCATACGCTGGTGAGCGGTGCATGCTGTGACCCCACTGGGCTTGACTCAGCTGCTGCAGCCCAGGGAGTTAATGGCAGAAGCTTGCCCCACGTGGAGTTTAATTATTGGCTTTCTTCCTTAACAGAGTACATTGGCTGACCTTAATGCAATTAATTAAGGCTTAATCAACTTCTGGTGGCTCAGCATAGCACACAGCGATTCTTGCCTTTCCTGGAGGGTTTATAAGAGGTTAAAGTGGCTGAGGAGAGGTGGGGTTGTGTTTGGGGCTGGAGCTCAGGTAGCTGGGCACAAGGACAAGGTTTGTGTGTCCTAGGCTGCGTCTGTTGCTGGAAATGCTGGTAAAGGCAAGTGGGAGGTGGGTTGGGCTCAAGGGCTGTGCCTGAGGTGATGCCTCTGTGCAGAATTCCCTGGTTTGCTTTTTTTTTTTGGCATTGTGCTGAGCTTGGGGTTGGTTTTCTGCAGGGTTTACTCCTGCAGCCTGTGCTGGGCCAGGATTTGTGTGTGCTTTGGGTGCCCTCTGCTAGCAATGGGGCTGTGGCTGGGTTGTGGCTCCCAGGTTTGCCCCCAGGGTGCTGGGGTTGCTGTGCAGGGAGCTCCTTCACCCCCACTCAGTAGGTGATAGCCCTGGAGATGAGAAAGGAGCTGTTGGTCACTGGCTGTCCTGGGGCAAGAGGGAGGCTCCTGCTCCTCCATGCCTAGCAGCATTTAATACTAATAATGCTAATTAATATTGCAGGGTGTCCCTAGCACCCCTGGCATGGGGCTTTGGCTCTGCACCCCACAGTTCCGCCTTGGTTTGCCTGCTGGGTGGCCCGTAGGCTTTTGGAGCCCTTAAATAGTGACTGAGACACAGATGTCCAGCATAAGGGTTTATTTGCATGCCTTGTGTCTTCAGCTGCTGGCATTTTGGTTTCCAAGCCAGCAGACACCCATTGGCATTGCTGGTGACAGTGTGCCCTATCCCATGGCTGCTGGCTTCATGTGAGGATGAAGTGACTCAGCTCTGGTCTTGCAGAAAGCTCCTGGCAAAGCGGGTGTCCCAGTGTGAGTAGTGGCATCTCCCAGTGTCAACTATGGAGATGGGGACCGGGACCACAGCACACCCTGCCGTGTGCCCTCGCATCCTGGATGCTTTGCATCCTCCCTACACCATTGTGTCTAAGTGGCTTCTCTCCCACAGTGCCGTGTGTCCCATTTCCTTGGGTCCCCATGTCCCTGCCTGTGCCCTACCGCAGAAGTTGTTGCCCCAATCCCCAATGCCGGGACTGGGAGGTGGTGGCAGGAGCTGTGCCAGCTGCTGTTGTTGGCTTGTTTGCTTCAGTGCCAGTTCATTAATATCAAAGAGCTAATTAGGATTCTGCAGTCCTTCCCACCCATCCCTCCCCTTCACAGGCTGGAGGATCCTTGCTGTTTGTGGGATTTTGCTGCAGCCCCAACTTAAAAGCATCTGGCCCTGGTCTGTCCCAGTCTGATGGTTTGTGTCCCTATCTCTGCTCCGAGCTAATCCACAAAGCCTGGCAAATGGGAAGTGATATTTGCCAATAATCCCTCTGCTCCCCTGGGCAGGCTTCTCATATTATGGGTTATTAAAAAACCGAAACCCAGGCAGCAATAACTGTGGCCCAGGGAGAGCCCAAGCACAGATTGCTCCTGGTCAAACCCACCTGGCAGAAGAGTTGGAAGTGGCACGACACAGCATGGCTGGGTCCTGGGGAGCATCTCCAGGCAGAGAAGGGACAGGCTACAACCCTCTTGCTCCTGGAGAGTGAGCAGGAATTCCTATGAGTCGCAGATTAAATCCTGTTTCTCCCTGCAGAGGCTGTGGGGAGCCCCGGAGGCAGTGGAATAAACCCCACTGTCACTCCCTGCCCCTGTGTCCCCCAGCCTTGGCATCTTCCCTGGGGCTGGGCAGGCACAGCTCCTGCACTGGCATCTCACAGGGACAGCATAGAGCCAGCATCACTCGCCTGCTGCTCCTCTGGGACAAAACCAGCCTCTACTCCCAATTTCTTTTGCTTTGCTTTGCAGGACTTTCAAGAAAATTTGCCCAGAACTGGGGATATTGTTTCTTCTGGGACAGGGCAGTGTTGCTTCTCCATTCTTTTCTGTGCAGGTCTGGCAAAAAACCAGCCCAAAGTCCTGCTTCCTGGAGGACAGGTTTGCCCTGCGAGAAACTAAATCTGCAAAGGATCAGTAGTTACTTGCAATTTTTTTTTCCTGCAAAAATACCAATTTCGCTCCAAGAAGTCTCAATTGCAGCTCGAAACATTTCAGGGGTTTCCTTTTGGTTTTAAGTCAAAGTTTCCCCTTAAAATGTCTCTCAAGGAAGGCAGTTTCTTTTTTTTTAGCTGAAGTCTGTGATGACACTTTAAGTGGAGAAGAAAATTGCTGCTTTGTTTCAAGATGTCAACTTTGAGTGGGGTGGGTTTGGGGTTTTTCTTTTCCAGTGTTCCCCAGGAGAGAAGTGAAATGGTTTCATTAGGCTTGAGTTACCGTTTCCCCCAAAATATAGATATATATATTTTTAAACCCAATTTCATTTTTGCAGCAGAGAAACTTTTGTCAGAAGTTGTGCTCTGGTGGGACTCTGCCCCCAGAAAGGACAACCCCATCACAGCCAAACCCAAACCCCCTATGGCATCTGCCACTGA
>NW_010172041.1:7981-18013 GCF_000695765.1 Mesitornis unicolor | reverse complement strand
ACACGACACCCATCACTGCGGCCAGCTTTGATTGCTGCGGGAGGGGTTAATGGCATGTCCAGGTTTTGAAGCTCTCTTTCTGCTTTCCCTCTGCCTTGTGCTCCTGATTTTCTTGTGCGTAGCTTGCCCTGAAAATAGCTTGTGCTAGATTAGGTGAGAGACCAGAGTTATCTCCCTTTTATTTATTAGGGCAATTATACCTAATGATTCACACGCTCATGGAGAGTAATTACTCCCAAATACAGCACCAGTGGTGTTCTTACCCTGCCTGGGTACAGTGATTCACAAACACATCTTTTTGTACAATTCATCAAGTGACGATCCTTTAATTGCAGATTTGGTTTGGAGGTGGTTAAGAAGTGATCGAGGACCCAGCGGCACCAGCGCCGTGCCCAGTTTGCTCTGGTGGTGGGGTTGCTCGCCTCTTTCTCCCCAGGTGCTGTGCTGATGGCCATCACTGCTCGTGTCCTGGGTGGGTTTTGCTGGAGATCTTGGTTGGGTCGAGCCCCTTGAGCTGTGGGATTTGTGCTTTTTGAAGAGCCCCCATGCCTGATCTGCCCCCATTGCAGCTGCTCCCCTCCAGACTGGGGATGACCCCCCGTCCTCCCAAAACTCATCAGTGATGTGGGTTGACTGCTGCTTCTTCCTAGCTCTTGGAGCAGGTGGGTGAGAGATCAAGAAATACTGACATAGAAAGCCAAATCCTCCAGGTTTTACACCAAAAAAAGGCCCCTTGCTTTTAATTGTTCAGTGCAGGGCAGCTGCGAGGGATGTTACCCCATTCCTTAGACCCCAGCAGCCCCAGGGATGGGACATGTGGGGACCCTTGCCTGGGGACCCATGCCAGGCCCAGCTGGGCAGGAGCACCCCATGAGGGATGATGTGCTGAGTCCAACCTGCTGAGCTGCTCCAGCCTGGGGAGAAACCCCAACCCTGGGGATGGAGGAAGGTTTCTGGGGGTGTTTTGAAGGGTGTTGATGCTTCCCAGTGCTGCCATGTGGCTTTATGTGGCTTGGAAGGGCAGCCTGGAGCCTGATGTTCCTCCTTGTGGATTAAGGGGAGCCTGGGGTGATGGTTCTGGGGGGACTCAGCCCCTCTGATGCTGCCCAGGGTGCACCAATGCTGTGGTGATCAGCTGCTGTCTCCTGGGCCAGCAAACAAACGTTTTTTTGGAGCCCTCAGTGAGCAGGCATGGCCGTGCATCGCTGCTTTATTCTTTTTTAGATAAAAGCAGCTCTGCCCCTCTCAATGCATGTCAGGGCTGCGTTGCACAAGCCTGCACCTGCCACCTGTCCCCTCCTGCTGCAGGCACTGCTCCGCTCTCCCATCCAGAATTGCTGCTGGCATGTGACAGGCTTCCAAAGAAAGGCAGGAGGAGAGGAGGCAGCACAAAACCCCCTTTCTGCTGGGTGCTACTTGGCTTTATCCTCAGCATCACTTGGGTGGGCTCCTGGAGCAGCCTGCTTCTTTTTCTCCCGCCAACAGGTGTTTGCGGTGGGGCTGGAGGGTTGTGGTACCCATTGGGTACCCATCGCCTTAGTGGGGCTGATAAAGCCCTGGGGATGACAATGGTGCAAGCAGAGGGTCCCTAGGCTGGAGGAGCCTCTGGAGGGTGATCGAGGGGATGGAGACAGGCAGAGAGGAGATCTGGGTGTGCTCCAGGGTGAGTCGTGTCTCAGCTCCACGGGGGAACCTGGGGTGGGGACCCCCATTAGCTGGGAGAGCTGGGAGCAAGTGCTGATGCCCCCAGAGACTCCCTCTCCAGTGGCTCTGGGGCCTCCCACGCTTTCTCCTGGCTAAAACATCGCCTCCCTTCTCCGTTTGAGGCAGGGCTCCTCTGTCTCCCTGTGGACCCTGCAAAGGGGCTGGGGAAGGGGGCTACTTGGTGCTCCCTGGGGCCCACCCCCATCCCAGCAGGGGCCATGGCCACAGAGGGACTGGCCTGCCGCCCCACCAGCACGGAGCAACGCGCAGCCTGCTGTCTTGTATGGCTTTTTATTCCTATGTGATTATACATCCCACTTCATATAGGGATTGAAGCCGTGCAATACGCCGGGTCTTACAGCGGAGAACAGCCTCCGTGCCACAGGAGCCTGCCTCACAGGAGCCACCAAATCTATCCCCTGGAGTGCTGGAGGAGGGACACTGGCCTCAGCCCTGACTCTGTCCTGCATCTCAGGCTCCCTAGCCCTCCCGGGGGCAGATGAGGAGTGCCAAGCTGCTTTGGGGTGAGGCCAGTGTGAACCCACCCCTTGTAATGCAGCCTTTTGCAAGGGTGGGCCTAATTCTGCTCCACATCTGCTGCGGAGAGCCCCGGCAGCTGAGCTGGTGGGCTCAGCCCCAGGGTGGGGAGGTCCCTGGGGAGCCCCTTGCCTTGCTTTTGCCTCCCCCCTATCCCAGGAGATGGGTGACAACCTCCTGGTGAGGGCACTGGAAGAAGGCACCGCTGGCAGGACAACGAAGAAGGAGGAAGGAGCTGGGGAATGTTTGTGGCAGCAAGGGCTGCCCCAAGCATGATGCTCTTCAAAGTTTCTCAAGAGGCCTCTGCCGCTCTTTCAAGGTTTGCGTTGAATCTGTCACATTAGCGAAAATAGTGAAAATTACCCGGCTTGAGGAGGAGATGAAAAGCAGCCTCCTTCCGATCCCTGCATAAGGGAAGGGGCCCATTAACACCTAGTGAAATATTAGCCATTAATCAAGCTCTGTGCAAAATAAAACCATCCACATTTATCATTATTGGATCCTTAATGAAGTGATAATGGGAATGCTGGGGAGCTGTGATATTAATGTCTCCTAAGAGGCGAGAGCAGAGCCAAGGGTGGCAGCCAAGATTTTTAATTTACTGCTAAAATCTTGCGCTGTTAATAACGCAGTTACTTCTCCCAGCCATTAGCACTGTTTGGCTACCAGCAGCCTGCTCAGGAGAGCAAAATGACCCCAAATGTGCCCGGGCTTTGCTTGCCCATTCTCTGCCCAGCAGCTGACGTGCTTTTCCCTTATGGCTGTCCCTCTGCCCCCTGCCCACGTACAGCTATGTGGCCAGGGAGCTGTTGGCCATCTCCTTCCTGGGGGCCGGCTGGTGTAGAAAGAGTTCTGCTGTTTCAATGAAAAGGGCAGAGATTGGGAGTATCAAAACCAAGCAGCTCTTGTTGTCCTTGCTCTTCTTGTGAACTTGTCTCCCTAGGTGCAAGCGCCTCAGAGACAGGATGGTGTGGAGCTGGTCCCAGTATGGCCTGCACACTGGGATCACTCAGTCTGACCGCAGTCCCACCCTGGGTTTCTTCATTTGGGCACACTCACATGATGCAAATATCCCATCCAGGACAGTGCAGACGAGCTGCAGACACCCTGTTCAGCTGTGGTGACTCACTCAACTTCCCAATGGGAAAGTCAAATGGCTCCTGGCAGGCTCTGACAGCCCAGCGGCAAATCAGTACTTGGCAGGTAAGTGATGCTGTTGCATCTTTAGGTGCAACTGTTACCTCTCAAATCCTTGCAAAATCCGACCGGTGCAGCCCAAATGTGTGCTGGCTCACACATGGGGTCTTCTGCTGTCATCAAACAGACTGCAGGTCGAAGGGAGCTGACTTGGGCTGGAGCAGTAACACCCACTTCTGTGCTGAGCATGGTCCAGAGGAATAAAACGATGCCTTGTTTCTGAGGGGTGCACGTGCTCCAAAGCTCCTTACCTCCCAAGGCAGAAGATGCACAAGCAATTCCTCCGAAACAGAGCTTCAATCTATCCAGGTAGAAGCATCAGAAGAGGAAAAGTGTTTCTGTAACCTGGGTATCCTTGGTCAACCTCCCTGTCCTGTTATCTCCTCGTTAGAAAAGATGGGACAAGAACAAAAACTGTACATGGAGGCCAAGCGAATGTAGATGTGAAGTGCACTTCAGACAGCTCCATCCTTTCAACAGACCTCCTCTCCTCCCCAGCATAAACTCTTTTTAATCATTAGTGAAAAGCCACTGTTTAGAAAGCAAGGACACTGCTCGGGGTATGTGTGGTAGGCATTTCCTGGGAGAAGCCAGCGAGTGCCAGCCCAAGGTCTTTTGAACTCGACTGCGACGCAGCGCAAGCAGCAGCTCCAAGGACTGGCATGGTGCTCAGCAGCGTGGCAGGGCTATGGTGGGCCTGTGAGGGCCTGCCCAGGCTTGCACACCGGACCTGTTGCTGAAGGTGCGGGTGACCATTCTGCCAGGCATCCCAGTCCAAAACCAGAGTCACTCTGGATTTCACTGGAGCAGAACTGAACAGGAAGCACTAACAGTGTTTTGGAGCCAGATTTTGCCAGTTACCCTGGCCCACAGCCCATACTTTTTGGCTGTATCCTTGCTTGTGTTAGTGCCCCTGTAGTGCTGGCACACTGGGCTCGCAGCAAAAGCCAACTGCTCTGCAACCTGCTGGTGACCTCCGGAGAAAAATGCACAGCACAAAGCAGCTTCTCCTACGCAACCACCACCTGACATTACAGGGGCACGGCGAGCTTTATAACACTTGGCAGGTTTCTCAAGCAGATCTCAAAGCCGTTTGCCAGCACGAGCAAGTTCAGGCATGTTACAGAAGACCTTCAGCCTCGGAGGACAAATGAGATGCGTGGATGAGTTTAAACCACTGGGGTAAGACCGAGGTTTTGAAATGCCCTGGCTTGTGCCTCGACATTACGCCTGGGCTGTGGCCCAGACAGTCCAGCTGCCAGCCTGGCATTGATACCAGGCCCCATGACTGTCCTGCTGATATCCCTGCTTGTTAGGTACCGGCTTCAAAACCAAAGCAAGAGGTGTTGCATCCTCCTCAAAAATCCCAATCCATGTTGGAGCAGGGTGCAGAACGACTGCTCCGTGAGACACCACTACTGGTGGTGTTGGCAGGATGGTGTATTTATGTCAGGAGATGAGATCAGCCACACACAGTACCTCTGTCTGTCTGGAAAGAGTCTGAGTCAAGCGTGTCCTATTAAATTAGGGCTGAATTTTCAAAGGAGCTCAGCTCCCACTTAGGCTCTGTAACAAACAGGCAGATATTCAAAAGGAGTCAGACACGTTGGGTCACACTGGCCACTGAGCCAAAGTCCTTTGAATATCCAGCTGAAACTATCATTGTACCTGTTGCTACAGGCAGAGCCCTTCTGAAATCCAGCTCCACTGTGGGCTCCACATTCTGGGAAACCTGGCTCATCTCTGCTGTCCCACATGTTGCACTGCAGGAGATGACGAAACCACGATAACCACCGTGTCCTTATACATGTGGGGAAGCAGCTCCCTGTCAAAGCATGGCTCCGGCAGCTTTGCCCTTTGATCAGCTCAGCGGCGTGGGTCAGGAGAGCTGAGTGTGAAGGTTTCTTTGCCTTTTGTTCTGTGGAATTAGCAGAGTTAATCAGAGTGACAGTGACTTCTGCTTCAGCGCAGAAGAAAGGTCAGAGGCTCAGGCTGGATGCACGACTGTTTTCCAGGCAGTTGGAAAACAACACCGTGAAAGCTCATACCATACACACTGCTGGCATGGAGGCTCTCAACGGGGATCAGCAGGGAAGGTGCCCTGCAGAGGGAAGGAGGCTGGAGGGGAAGGACTCTACTCAGCTGGCTTGTCACTGCACCCTTCCTTATGCTGCACATGGTGGTCTACCAGCCTCTCTGTCACTGTCACTGTGCACTGCTTTTCTGTCATGCATCTGGGATGAAATGCAGCTCTCGGCTGACATGTTCCTTCGCTGCGCTGCTGCGTGTGCAGTGTGCTGGGCTCAGGGTCTCAGCGTTAACTCAGGCACTCTGGTAGGGGAGGAGCTGCAGGGCACTGCGCTGATGTGTGGTGCTGGGTGACCCCTTCCCACTGTGTTGCCTGGGCACCTTCATTCCTTCAGCTGGACAGGCCTTGCTATTGCTTTTTTGTCCTTTAGTCACTTCTGTGAACCTGCAAAGACCCTTTGATGAGCTGGTCTACAGCTGGGGGCACTGGAGGTGCAACAGATGCAGTGAGGGCTTTCCCTGCCAGCTATACTGTGGCCTCCTTTTCCCCACATCTTTTAACTATAGTTGAAACAGTCTCGGGTGTGGCAGCTCCAGCAGGAGTGTTAAATCCAGCTTCTGCGTCCATAATGTGACCTCTTACCTTCCTCTGATCCCAGTTACAAATGCTTGCTTTTGCTGTGGACATCCACTCCCGTGACTTTTTAGTGGAGTCTTTCTGCTAAAGATACTAGCACCCTCAACAGTGCGCCCTGATTGAGCCAGTTTATATTTGTCTGCAGTGTCGATGCCTTCATTTACCCCCACTCCTAATTAAACGCATCTGGATATCTGCAGAGGGAGCTCTCACGATCTCTCCGTGGCTCTAATTAAAATGGCCTGGATGTCCATGACATTGGTGCCTGTCAGGCCTGTCACCAGGAGGTGATGCCCACCTTGAAACTGGCTGAAGAAGGTATAGGAGTCGTTGTTGCTGAGAAAGGCATCCACATCGAGACCCTCCTGCAGTGCCTCACTCACCAGCTCCGGGCTGCAGAAGGCCCCTGCTGCCTCCGTTGGCCCGTCCTGCCCGTCCGTCCCCCCACTGAGGAAAACAATCTCACACCTCTCTGGGAGGCTGCTGCCTGCCATGGCCTGTGCCCTGTGCAGCCCCAGCCCCACACGCAGGGCCAGCTCCTGGTTCCTCCCTCCCTTGCCAGTTCCTTGAAGCTGAACTGTGGTTTCTCCGCCAGCCAGGATGCAGACTGGTCTGTCAGGCCCTAATCCTCGCAGGGCCTGTAGAAACTCGGCAAGGTTCAAACCTGGGATCTCTAGGTCTGCCGCCAGCTGCAGGAGATTTCTCCTCACTTCATCACCCAAGGGTCCTTCTCCACGGCTGGCGAAGCCCAGGCAGACCAGCTGGATCAGCTGGCAGTACAGCGTGGCGACACGGCTGACTTCCCCGCAGATTGCTGCGCTCAGAATCAGAGTTGCATAGCCCAGGCCCTCAGCTTGGCATTTGGCCTCGTCTAAAGCCAACGTGTTTGATCCGATGATGATGTTGCAAATGTGGGAGTAGTCTTCTGGAGCAGTGGGCTTGCTGGGAGAGCTGGACAGGACCGTTTCCACTGACTTGGGCAGGCTGTGCAGCAGGTTGTATTTGGTGAGTATCTGAAGGCAGTCTTGGACACTGTGAGAGCTGGCAGCAGTGGGCCCACTTGCTATGATGTCCAGGGGGTCACCAATCACATCAGAAAGGATGAGGCTCACCACCTACCAAGAGAAACGCCTGCAGATTATTGTGGGAGGCAGAGACAGGTGACCACACAAGAGTCCTAGCATAAGCACTGCTCTGAGTTATACTTGTACCACCCCTCTGTCAAGTGCTGTGGTGGAGCACATTGGAAGTGCCTGCTGGGTGAGGGCTGGGGTCTGCTGAGTGTGGTGTGATGGGACAGCTGACATTTGCCATTCTGAATTCCCCCTCCTCCATCTCTGTCGTCCTGAGGGCCTTCCCCTCGGTTACCTGCGCAGGATATGCGAGCTGGGCCAGCCCTCCACCCTTCAGCAAGGACAGAGTCTTCCGGACAGTATTCAGCTCCTGTATGGCAGCTCCTCGGGAGGCCAGCGTCTTTGTGAGTTTCTCCTTCTCTTCGAGGAGGATGGGAGGGATGGGAGCAGGCAGTAGCGCGGATCCACCCCCTAGGATGCAGAAGAGATGGCAAGGACATCAGGACAGCAGGAAAAGGAGGACAGGACGAAAGAAAGGCTGTTCAATGCTTGAGCCTTTCTTTCTCCCTCACCAGTGCACATCAGGAAGGCAGTGGTGGTTGGGGAACTATGCTAACATCTCTGGATAATTCATTCTTCATCAGTGGGTTCTAATGACTGCTGCCCTGCGCAGTCTGCAGCCAGCTATGCTTCACGCAGGCAGCGTAAACCTCACTGGGCCAGGGTACCGTGAGCCTGCAGTGGTGCAGGGATGACAGAGAAGAGCCAGCAATTACAATCTCTACTACATCAGGCTCCTTGTGTGTTGTCATGCTGATTTTCAAGGGCTGCCTGGATGTGTGAGCGGGGAGCACGTGCTCCATGACTGGCGCAGCAGTCAGTGCTAAGCAGATGGAGATGCTGCCTGCTTTGCTGGCTCCATTTATTCAGGACTGTGTGTAAAAACACCAGCTATGGCTGCAGCAAGATTGGAAACTAATGAACTGCACTTATCTGGGCCTGGGAGGAAAGGAAAGGGGGAGGGAGTAATGCAAAGGACAAAGAACACACAGAGTCCAGGGTGATAGCCTCACTGATGGGAATCCTGTCTGATACAAGTGGGCATCGAAATGCAGAAAAGAAGGCAAAGAAAAAAGGTTCTAGTAGAAAAGTGGAATGGATGGAAAACACAGAGTAGAAAGGAACAAGATCTGAGCAGAGTGTGAACGTGCACAGAAGTACAGCTGAAAGCTACTGTCAAAAGGCAAAGCCTGCTCAGGGGTTTGAAACAAATCAGCACCAATAAAACATGATGAGCAAGAAAAACAAATGCAAATGCCTGTTTTTCAGTCAATAGCCAGGGATCTAGCTGAGAGGCAGGAGCAGTTGGGGACTGGCTGCTGTGTGGGAGTGCACATGCATAGGGAGTCACAGCCATGGGGAGATCCTGTACAGGCTCCCTGAAGGGCTGAGGAGTCTCTTGGAGATCCCTGTAGCCAAAGGACAGGAGGAAGCCCAGGGGAATCCCCAGCAAGCTCAGTTACATTCCAGGCGCTTGGGTATTTGCCTAACGGCACTACTCTCTCTGCACCAGATCAGGCTCCAGCATCCACAGAGGAACAATTGCTGAGCAGAGGAGACCAAAGGGTTTCTACAGAGCTGTTCTAAGCCCCCGACTGCTTTTGCCCCTTGACATCTGCTCACCCAGCTGAGCTCAGCCTGGGGTGATGTCACTGCATCCCTCTGATGTACTACATCCCTCTGATGTACTACATCCACTTCCTTTCACAGCCCTGGGTCTGGGGACAGCCAGGGGGCCCTGCAGCCAGGGCTAGGGCTGACCCTGCAAGGCATGCAGCTCACTGTGTTGGAACCTGGGGGCCTCATTTCCACTGGCCAGAAGCTGTAAAGCCCTGTGAAGAGTCAGTCCCGAAATCTCAGCTTAGACTCTCATACCCCTGCACAAATTTGGAGCATGCAAGTCCACCAAGTGCTTTCTTCCAAGTCTGCATCCTCAGATGTAAGGAGGGAGGGGAAAGAAAGTGTCTCTTTGCCAAGGGGTGAGAGCAGCTGGCAGGCTGTGCCCAGAGGTGCCATCTCACAGCAATGGCACAGCCGCAGGACCCAGCCTGTACAGCTCAGCCTCTCCCCACGGTTGGGAGGCAGAGTGTCTCTGCAGCAGCAGGCAGCCCTGTGCCCTCCCTTGCTGAATCCCTGGAGAAAGGCTGGCAGGAGAAGGGAGAGGAAAATTCACAGAGGTGCAATTGTCAGTGCTGAAAAGGCTGGCACAGCACAACGCTCCCCTGCTGCATAGCCATGTGTCAGCAGGCAGCTGGAAGGCCCTCAGCAGAGCCCATTCCCTGGGATCCCCATGCTACCTGAGATAAGCACAAGGAGCAGGTCATCTGCAGTCAGGCCCTCAGCCAGCTTCTGGATGGCAACTGCTCCCCTCAGAGCCTCTGAGTCCGGGAGGTTGTTCTTGGCACCTTCGATGACCTGGATTTTGCTGTGTGGCTTCAGGAGCATCTCCCTGGTGAGGTAAGAGAGGAAATCACGCCACTGTCACGTTCACCTGTGCAGACAGCCAGGCTGTCGCTCAGCAGGCAAAGGGGCCTGGTGCACCAGAGGTGCACAGCGAGTGACTAGGACAGGGAGGTGGCCTCTGCTGAGTGTGTCTTCCCCAGGGCTGAGGAGGCACTGCATCCAGCATGAGAGATGGGCTGTGCCACTGGTGCCACTGTGACAAGATGAAGGTTAAAGACCAGGGTGGTGTGGTGGATGGGGTAGGCACCAGAGCGAGGGCAGCTGGAAAGGACTGAAGGGCTTCACAGGAACAGCCCCCAGAGGATAAATCTGGTTGCTTACCCCCCCTAAACT
>NW_010172041.1:0-7950 GCF_000695765.1 Mesitornis unicolor | reverse complement strand
CGCAGCCTCACTTACTGCATCCCTGCTCGCTGCAGGCTCTCCTGGATGCCTAGTGGCACATTGATGATCCCCCGAACGAGGTGGTCTCCCAGGATCTCTTCTGCTGCTGCAGCCATTCCCAGCACAGCTTTGCCAAATCCCACCAGGTACAGGTCCCTCTTCACTGGAAAGGCCCGACCTTTCACCAGCAGCTGAGGGCACCCATCTCCCTGCAGCTTCACAGCCCTCTTCAGCATCGGAGCTGGCCGGACAGTGCCCACCGCGCTGTGGAAGAGGGACAGTGCGTGCTCGCGGAGGGACATGCTGTGCAAGGTGACTGGGCTGAGTCAATCTGCTTGGTGGGATGGGCTTGTACACACTCTGCTGACACTGGCAAGGCCTCGAGAGCTGGGGCAGCTGGCACCCTTCAACCTGCAAGGGAAAGTGAACACTAGTAGAAGAGACAGGGCTGCCACAGAGAGAGTTGGCAGGTCAAGACGTGAGCCATAGAGCTCTAGTTCCTGTTTCCTCTTGATGGAGGTGTCATATCGGAAGCATTTTCAAACCTCTGCCCAGGCAGGAGGGAGGGAAGGACATTCCAACTACTTGTCAGCTTATGGTTCCCCTGCAATCCCATCACCTCCTGCAGGGAAGGTGAGCTGGGCCAGCCAGTTTGTCCATCACTGTAGATTTGCCACTGGCAAGCCATCGTTTCTATTTGCTCAGTGTTTGATGCCATTCCAAACTGTGGAAGCTGCTCACTCTCCTGGACAGAGCAGAGTGTCTGGGTGGAACAGCTTTTCACTACATTAACTCCCTTCCTCGTGCTAGCCAACTGCTGATCTCATTCTCTGGCTGTGCGTTGCCCTGTGTGTCCCTGCAGCATTGTGCACAGACATTGTTGGAGAAACAACAGGCTCACTGGCTGCCTGATCCCTTGCTGCTGGTGACCACAGAGACACCAGTAATGAGGCCTCCCCACCAAACAGCAAATTAAGACAAGGCTTCTTTCGCCTTTATTTTTCAGTCCTCTCATTATCCATTAAAATCACATCTAGAGCCCAAATAGGACTTCAGATCCAGGCAAAGATGCCAGCCATGTCTGTGAAAGCCCATTTGAGCTAGTCTCCACTGAGCATTAGCATTATATGCAACAGATTTGACTGTGGACTGAAAGATCTCAACTGCTCAAGGGCAGACACTCGTCTTGACAGAGCAAAGGCAGCCCCTGCCAGCACAGATGCATCTATTCCCCCCCAGCATTTCTCCTTCCCTCTGTTAACTGGCAGCAAGTTCACTGCTGGTTTCTCAGGATCAAAGATCCTTGTGATCTGCGTCTCTCCCGCTCATGGCAATTATGGTGCAGGCAATTAAGGCAGGCTGCCAGGAGGCTGAGGCAACCGTGGCAACACACTCGATCACAGAACCATTCAAATTCCCTCAGAGAGTTAATCCCCTCTCTAGCAAATGGATGGGTTTCAGTGCAAGGCCAGTGGCTGGCTTCTTCTGAGAGCTCGAGAGTCCAGAGGTCTCTTTGCCCTAACACTCCCACAGCATTGCAAGGTGTTAATCATTAAGCCAGACAAGCTTTCCAACAGCTCCTCTGGGTCTAAATTTGCCTCATTTTGCTGCAAAATCCCAAATGCTCTGTGAAAACCTCCACATAAGCACCTTCTCAGGCAATGAAACTTAGGCACGCTCTGAAATCTAGTGGATGAGGGACTTGCAAGTAAAACTATATGGAGAATCATAGGTTTGCCAGAGAAAAACAATGATTCAGTGCTTAGGAGACACAGATTTTAAAGGCAAAACCTAGGGCAGATAAACCACCTATCTATACTCCCTTTAGTCAGGACTGGCTTTTCATTCACGAGGACAGGTAAGAATAAAAAATGAGGTGTCCTGACCACTTTGTTACTGGACTCCTAAACTGAGCCTCAGCCCTCTTACAATGAGGGCCTGCTAACACCAATGGAGTCAGCCGCACACCTCTTGGGAACAGACATTAGCACCTCTGTTCCCAGCAGGTCTCTGATTCACCTGGCAGCACAGCACAATCAGAGGAAGGTGTTATAAAACAGGTGCATCATGCCCCAGGTCACCCTGTCTGAGCTGCAATACAGGGTTTGCAGAAGGAGTTGGAGAAAAAGGCTTAAATGGAGCCAGGGCAGTTTAAGACAATAAAGCCCCAAAGCTTTTAACAGGCTCTGTGTCTGCCTTGGTGTTTCTGTGCACGGCTGACCCTCAAGACCAGGAGAATTGAGCACAAGCAGACCTGCAACCGCGGCTCCTGTCACACGTGCCCTCCCGGTGGCTCTGCTCAGCTCCGGCTCCAGACGTGACACAGCAGGTGTGAGTTGTTTAAAGCCAATCCTCTCCTACTGGAGCTGAAAAAAACCCAAATGCCAGCTTAATTCATCTAGCACTTGTGTACATACTGCTAATGCTTGCTCTGGAAAGCATTTCACTACAATAGTAGGCATGTAAACTGTTTTCTGAACTCTGAACTCAGATTATATTTTAACCATTGAGGCCTGATAGAGAGTCTGTTAAGTCAGCCTTCATCCTTCCACTGCTTCTAAGGATTTTAGGGCACACTGTCCGACACTGAACTTGGTGCACAGGTGTAAACACAGAGCAAATCCAGTGTAAAACCCCTGTGCAGTCAGAGGTTATCCAACTTTACACCAAGGCAATGAAGAGCTGAACTTGGCGCAGACTCATTAGCTTTTGAGGTCTTGGTGTGTAACTCTGCTCCTTGTCAGCTCTGAGTAGACACACAGGCTCACTGGAGGCTCCCCTTGGAATGGGGGTGCTGCTAATGATGCCTCAAATCCATTTTTATGTAATTTCTTTATACAGTCTCAGGCACTGGGTATTAAATGTCATCAGGGAACAACTATGAAATCCACTGTAGATATTAACAAAAAACAAAACTCCTACTCATTTTACTAGGGCTTTAAAAACAAGATCAAGAGAAATGACCATCACCCCACACCAAGACATGGGCAGCCTTGGAAAGAGAAGTAATCTGAATGGCAGCTCTCAGACTACCCCCCCAGATGGCGGGTCTAGAAATGAAGCAATGGCCAGTTAGCTGCTGTGTACTGCACATGGGGAAATGATAACCTCTCGTCCCTGTGTTTTCCTCTTCCCACTGCTGGCTGGGAGGAATCTGGACTGGGAGAAGGGGCTGCTAATGTGACTTGTATCACTTCAGGCACTAATCCTTGTTCCACAGTTTCTCAGAGAAATTGCATAGGGATGAACAAGCCCTCTTCTGTATGGATATAAGGTGACATGCTATAGGCACTAGTGGGGCTCAGGTTTTACACCTTCCCTTTTCCCTGCTTGGGATAATTTGGAGTTGGGGTACAGAGAGTTTTCTGGAAAGTTTTCTAGAAGTCTGCACTAAGCTCAGGAGGAAAATGATGCTAAGAATTGCCTGTTCCAAGGAGAGCAGGAGGACTGCAAGGAGTTTAGGTTAATCCCATTTAAATGAAAACTTCCTCAGCTTTCACTGATGAATAATGTTAACCATCTACATACTTGTTTGCATGTATTACCTATGAAGCAAAAGAAAGCTCTTTTCTTCATAAGGCTTCTCCTAAGCCTGCAGAAATTTCCAGTTAACTCTCACAACAAAAAGCAGCAAAACCCCAGCTCCTCATTTTCACCATCTCTGGGAAAGAGGGAGGGAGGGGAGCTGGACTGTGATAAAATACAGGCAAAGTGCTCGTTTGCAGTACCTTTCATTAACTTTTTAATTAAAGCAATTCTGCAGGCAAGGTGCCAAAGTCAGAGGGAGACAGAAACAATCCAGCCCTAGGGGCAGAAATGTGGTAAGCTGCCAGGTAAATTGGATGGTGGCATGAGACTGAAAGCAGGACACAGAGGGACACAGTCTGAGCTATAAACTTGGAGTCACACTGGGGAGGAAGAGTGAACAAATGAGCTGGCCGTGCCCGTGCAGTGAGGAAAATGAGCCAGCATCTCACTCCACGGCAGGTACTTGAAAGCCAGAAAAGTATTCCCTTCTAGGGGCCAGTCTCCCATTGCTGTGCAGAGCCGAGCTACTCCAGGTGCTGTGGTTGGAGGTTTGTTCAAGGGTTTGCATCACAGGCTTGTGGTTTTCTTCAAGCTGGGGCAATGGGGCTTGTTGCAGGCCAACCCAATCACACATCCCCAGCATTTCAGGTGCTGAAAGATGTGAGGATGCTGTGTATTAATGCTCTGGGATGGCTGATTTAACTGAGATCTTCAGGGGCCGAAGTTAATTTTTAGTGCCATCAGGACTCCTCTGGATTTCCCTCAGCGTGGCAGTGATTGATGACTGGCCCACCAGGCACAGGGTCAACTCCAGAATCCCTGAGGGGCTTGGAAAAAATTTCAGCTGGCACTGGATCAAACCCCAATTGTTCAAGGATAATTTTGAGCTCAAGCTTTAAAAGACAGATTACATCTTTGTTACAGCAGTAAAGCACCAGACACAGCAAGTTCTAGCAGTGTCTCTTGCTACTCGTTTTTCTTGCTACATGACTTTCTGCTGTCCTCTTGGTACATAAATTACCGTCAGACTCACTGAGCCTTACCGCTTCCATTTCTCATGCACTACCATGGGAGTTTACCTATGAAGTACAGAGGAGCTGAGTTTTTAATGCCTTAAACTCCCATGCTCCCACTTACTGACACATCTTTTCTATCATTTGATGAATCAACTTTAATTTGCCCGGTGAGCACTGCTCAAACTCAAACTTGCTGCTTCAGGTGGTCCCAAAAGCATTAGGAGAAAATTTTCCAGGAGATGCACTGAACCCAGCAGGAAAACAAAGCGGTGAAGGTTTGTTCCAAGTGACTATTCTGGGAGGATTAGATGGGGGATTTTTCAGGACTAATCTCTTTAAATGAAAATTTCAGAATTTGATTAAATTCTTAATCTGCACATGGATTTGCATAAAATTACCACATTGCCTCGTTCGCACTTTATAAAAGAGAAAATGTCTGCGGCTTGGATGGACCATCCCACTGGGGGTCAGTTGTGAAGTGGGGGCACAAGGGCAGCGTGAAAGGTCCTTTTGCCCCCACTCACCGTGCTGCTCCTGCATCTATAACTGGGAAAGAGGATGATGGTGGACAGAAGCAGTACGACGAGAGCAGAGAGCTGCACGGAGAGTTTGCCATGCAGGAAAGGGAGAAAGTAGGACTGAGTCTGAATAGCTTTGTTTCAAGGATACGTGGAGCTCTGACAAACACAGGAGTCCTAATTTCCAATACATGGTTTCCTGTATGTTTCTTGGAAAATAAATATGTTGCTCTCATGACTGATTCGCTCACCAGGAAAGTGTCAACAGGGTCTCTTTGCCTTTGATGGGGAATAAAGCCTAAGGCCAAACACAGGGAAGATAAGTGTTCTGTTCAGCATTTTATATATATAGATCAGTATCATTAGTTAAAAAAAATAACTGAGTTTGACATATGCATCTTACTAGTTTTTCTAGGTCACACTCCCTTCATTCCCTATGTACCTTTTGGAAATGATTTTCCCATGCACTGGGGATTGAAGGGAAGAAAACTTTTGCACTAAAAAAATCCTTCTGTAACTCAATGCAGAACAGCACTACCCTGAAGCCAAGTCCATGCCAAGTCTACTCCCTTTCATGCTGTAATTTCTCAAATTCCCTATCCTAAGTCAACTTGCAATCAAAGTTGAGAGTCATTTAAAATACAGGGGAGGATCATAGTATTCCAGAGAAGATGAAAAGTTGCCAGCCTTGAGGAGTGGAATAACAGAAAGAGGTCGAAATTCAGGATTGCAAAATACAAGGTCATGCTCTTTGGGATTAATAGCAAAAACTTATGAATTCCTCAGTTGGAAATAACAGAAGAGGAGAAAGAGCCAGGAATATTAGTCACAGGATGACAATTCTAGCTGCCCTCTAGGCTGAGACAAGAGGCTATGGGGAAAGCGGAAAGCAGCAGATGTAATCTACCTTGACTTTAGTGCGGTTTTTGGCACCATCCTCATGAGAACGCTGAAGAAGTGTGGGGTGGGCAAACACTGTTAGACTCACTGATAAACAGCTCCACCACTGGGCTCAGAGGGGAGAAATCAGTGCCTCAGGGTCCAGTTGACAGCTGGTAATCAAAGGGACTCTGCTAGGGTTTGTGTCACCCTACAGCTTCATCAGTGACCCGGAGGGTAGCGCAGAGTGCCTAATCTGGGGGAAGTGCTGATGGAGCCACCCTCCAGAGGAACCGTGACAAACTCAAGGTCAGGGCCAACAGAACAGAAACCTCACGGCGCTCAGCAAGGAGAAAGGTGAAGTTCTGCTGCTGGGGCAGGATCCCTGTGCATCAGGGCGGGCTGGGAATCAAGTGGTACAACCAACCAAGGCGCAACCTAATAGCAGCTATGACTACTTGAAGGGTGCTTATGAAAACAGCAGAGATGAACCCTTATTGGTAGTGGCAGAAAGTGCAAGGAGCAACGGCCACAACTTGCAAGTCAGGACATTCACTGGGCATTAGCAAAAAGTTCTTTATAGAACCTATGGTGCAGGTTACATGGCATGTAATGTAGAAATGCATAGGTAGAATAACTGCATTTGATCAATATTACTCAAGCAGCAATTAAACATTTTTTCCATTAACTAGTTTTGCAGGGGCATTATCCATAATTCCTACTTAATGTGACATTTTGCTAGGAGATCCAATTATCCTGCCAGAGAAATTCCAGCTTCGTATAAACTGACAAAGTAAGTTCCAACGATTAGGAAGAAAGGCAGAAGAAAGAATAAAATGCGAGTGCCAAAATATCAAATCAACAACCCACGGTGTTATACAACTCTAAAACTTAGCTAAGTATTGTAGGTGTTTTGAAGTAAATTGTCTTATGATGGTATTGGTGAGTCACCTTCAGGGCCCACATGAGATAATCCAGGCTTTGATCATGCAATTTACAGCGTGCGAGAGTTGCACACAGCTCCACACTTGTCTAGAATCTCTCATCACAGGAAAATCCACTGTAGGTTTTGAACTGACCTGCAATGAGGCAGCTGACCCCGAGGCCCTTCGAAGTAATGAAGGCGTCTTTTGTCGAGCGTCCCTAGACCCCGCTGTGAAAATCTTGTCTGTTTCAAAGTAAACACCGGTGAATCATTCTGATGAGCCAGTCCCATCACAGCATGAAAGGGTGAATGGAGTTCGATGTCTAAACCTGTAACGGTGAACTCTTCTAGTAAGCAAACAGTAGGAGCAAGTGATCTCTGAAAAGACTTTTGTTTCACTAAACGGTGTATGCACAGAAAATAATTAAGCATGTTTGAGTGACGTGCAGGCAGAGCTGTGACAACAGTTCCCAGAGCTACTGATGTTTGACCACAGGAGGGCATTGTTCTAAAAGCAAAAATCAAACTCATTCTGGAAACTATGAAAGGAAAATACAATTAACGTCTATGAAGGCAGCTATGTTTTTGGTTTATTGGTTTGTTTTTTTCCTTCTTTTGATTCTGAGTTTCTGGGGGGACTGAAATGACAAAAGACCTGGTGTTCTAAAATTAACATACCAGGGTGCTGGAAATCTTGGAGGTGGGGAGAGGGTGGGAGGTTCTGACAGCTACTGTTACACTCCAGGAGTAAATTTTTAAGAGATATACAAAACCACGAACCCAACTACTGACATTCCTGATAAAAGAAATAAGTTCCAAGGTGTCTGTACTGGAGCACCACCTGCAAAAGCCAAGGTGCCTTCCACAAAGGGGAAGCGTGCGCTGCTCATGTTCATCTGACGGCTCCTGTGGTGTAAACCCGCAGTGCTACGGCTGCGCGCTTCTGTGGTGCTGCTCGGAAGCCAGCTTTTAGAATAAAAAATACGGGGAGATAAAAATATGCAATAATCGAACTGAAAGTGGGGGAGGGAAACATGAGAAATGGATTGCTGCCTATTTCAACGGCGAGACACCCGGCCCCGCC
>NW_010172040.1:10059-12066 GCF_000695765.1 Mesitornis unicolor | reverse complement strand
AATATAAATATAAATATATCAGAAGGTCCTAGTAGCTTGTCCAACACTGAGGAAAAAAACAGATAAGCAAAAGTAACCATTTCGTTTTACTGACATTTGTGGTCTACAAAACAGTTTCCAGTGTACTTAAATGTAACCTTTTCCTAACCAGTTCAAGGAGATAATGAACACTAGAATAGATGATTTTGTGTTCATTCTCTTCATTTGGATAAGATGCATGCTGTGGAAAAATGCAGTTTTCTGTTTTAACTGAATTGCTCTCATCAGCAACTCTTTGTTACAAGAAAAAGGTATTTTTTCACTAATATCCATGTAACTATTTAAATGTTAAAACGAAGAACCTAACAGAACTCTTACTTCATTAAAATGCAAATGACTGCAAGAAATGTATGAAAACTGATGGGAAGTAATTTTAATCTCCGCTTCTAAAACTGGAAGGCCACTCTGACAATCATTCTTAGATATCTTAGTAAAGCACACCACCTATATACATACTATGTAGTACCTATAAGTTGCAGCTTTTACAGCTTTCATTTTCCTTTAATTAATCTTAAGCACTGAAGACTGTGGAGGGTAAAGAGCTACATTTTTAGGAGAAAATTCACAACACCCTAAAACTGATTCAACATAGAGTATTATCAGTGATACAGAGAAGGCACAGAATGAGGTTACTTGAGTGCTTTACTTGGCTTCATCAATAACACATCTGTAGAACTCTCTAGCAGTGATGCATGTCTTCTTATATAAGAAAGGCACTATAGCATATTGGAATAAGAGCAGAATTCTCAAATAATTTTAGTGTTGAAATTGTCCTGGTTTATGGTTTTACTACTACTGTATTTGAAAAAGAACTTAAACCAGCTGGATAACAATAACTTTTTTCATGAGCTTGAAACTAAGTAACCTACAGATCTAGCTATACTAAATAGTATGTGTAGTATACTAAGTGAAAAAATACCTCTTCATATGGCAGGATAGTGACAGTGATTTATTTTATAGTGATATCTGAAGATATTTAGACATCTTTAGCTGTATTTCCCTCTCTAGCCTGAGAGTCAACTCTAAATGTTCATATTAACCCACTCTGTTAAACAGACATCTCCATATTAAATTACTCCTCAAGATGCTAACGGACATTTTAAAAATGCCTTGTTTCATTCAGGTGGAAATAGCAAGTAAGTACTTTTTTGTGACTAAAAAGATAATGTAAAATGTAAATTGCTAGTTCGGTTCCTAGGGAAAACAAGTTCACAAGGTTAGGGGTATTAGCAAAGCTAGTATCCATCTCCGTAAAACAAGGTGGCTTAGCAACAGTGTACTGCTTTCACACTTACTGTACTATAGTTTTACTGGTGCAAAATGTTGGAGAGTAAGCTGCACTCTCACTTCACTATAAACATGCAGGGGCAATATCCTAAAATGCCATTGAAATTGTATATTTGTCAATTGCGTTTTTAGCACTTGCAGGTATTCTATCACAAATACTGAAGCACAGATCTCATTATTTCATCATTATCTCAGCATTTCACCTACAGATTCTACAGTCAGAATGTGTTAGGGTTTGCAAATGTATCAAAAAAGTATTAAAAAAACCCCAAAACTATAACAACAAACAACTGAAAGTTATGATGCAGTATACAGCTGTCTGGTCATACTTCTGGGTATAATTCATATACCTCTTTAGTGTGTCTTAATTTAGTAAACGCAAATGTCATGATGAGTACAGATGTTGCTGCGGTAACTAAAAATTGTTGTGATTTTGAACATGTCCTGGCAATTCAACAGTGCAGTCAAAGTCGTGGAAGTAAAGACGTACATGTGCTCCCTACAGCGATTCATGCTCTCTACAAACTACTCTGTATTGCCAAAGAAATCCCAGAGCCCCCACATTCTATTGCCTTTGTCTTCTCCAAATAAACCTTGTGTTTTGACAGTGAACAGGAACCGAGCACAGACATTTTATGTCCTCACAGAGGAATTAAAGTGTTTGAGTTAGCACATTTAAGT
>NW_010172040.1:239-10028 GCF_000695765.1 Mesitornis unicolor | reverse complement strand
AGTCTCTAGTCCTGCTGCAGTAACACAGCTTTTCATAATACAGGGCATTGCAATAGATGTTCAGCAGTTTTCCAGATACTTACGAGTAGGAACTCTGTAAATTTTAGGAAGCTATTTTTTTTTCTTTTATGAAAAACAGTATTGAAAATGTTTAGAGTTGGAAAGCTGGGACTTTTCAAATTAATGCACCTATGGAAAAATATCCATTGAAGCTGTGATGTTTGGCGTAGTGGCATAATGTTTAACCATTAGACTGCTTTTCAGTTTAGCCCAACTTGTGATCTTAGGCCAAGAGAGAACTCTTCCAAAGCTCTGTCATCTTAAGCTCATCTCAAGATCTTACTCTCTTTTAAAGGCAGGTCCACAACGCAAAGTTAGACTCTGCTTTAAGCAGGCTTTTCCAAATATGAAGGGATTCTATTTCAGTATCCAGTTTAAGGCCTTTCCTGTTTTCTCTTTTACTGTCATTAGAACAGTAGCTGTAGTGGAAAGAACTGCTCTTTTAAGATACTTGTTGAAAGATGTAAACTTTCAGTATATTACAGCTTCACCCTATGCTCTGCATGATATTTTGTATTTCCGGATCTCTAGGCTTGATTCAGTTTCCTCTGGCAGTTTTGGTTCCAGTCCCATTGAGAAAGACACAAGAAATAAGTGAAGGTTACTCCCTATTTTTTCTGTTTCTTTACTGTTTTCTCCTTGACCCAAGGAGAACGGGGAAGACGGGTTAGATCAGTAAGTTTACCCTAGTCTTTTCCTGCATTAATTTTCAGGGGGTGAGGAATAAGCAGAGGAACAATACACAGGGACAATAAGTGCTTAGTTATTTATCGTAATGGCTGTGTGGGACATAGTGGGAGAGGCGGATCAGCACTTTTATAGTTCCTTGAGACTTTATGCTGAGGATAGGGAAATCACAATCTTTCTGCTGTTTCTTCTGCTTTCTCATTTAGACCACTGATGCAAAGCAGAACTGAAAGGTTTCATAATCTATTTTATGAGAAGATATGTCAGTTAGTTCTTTCTATTGGTCCTGAAGTCATTATGCCTCTGTGATGTGGCTTTTATCTCATTTCAGGATCCAAATAGCTGCAAGCATAATGGCTCCATTTGAGTGGTACTTACCCTATCCCCTTTCTAGTACAGTTCTTTTGCCTAAAGCTGCACATCTTCAAACACTTTGAGAAATCATTATGTATATTCATAGCCTGGCTCATTAAGGTCAAATGTATGGTATGGCTTCTTTACCCACTCTCCCCCTTCCTCTCTTTTCTCTGTCTTCGCTTTTTTAACAGAAGTGGCACATGTAATAATTACTGCAATGACTTTGTGAGTAGACATTAAACAACCATAACTGTCATATCCTGTGATTTTTCTGTCTTCTTTCTGTAAATAGTGGGTCACTGGAGTGCTTTTTACTATGACATATGTAGAAACACATGGCATGAGTATAAATTTGCCATTCATCACTACATGCTGATGAAAGTGCCCCAGCAGCAGTAAATGCTTAATTCTATTGCACGTATCTGTATAATTAGTTTTTCAGATGAGACGTTTTGCATAAGAACTGATATACTGAACTTCCAAGGTACCAGAACTTTTATTCATACGTATATATATAAATGCATCTAAAACACGAAATTATGAGCAATTTAATTCAATAAATAAAAGTAAAGACTTTTGTGTAGATTTACCAGTTTCACAGAGGAAGGAATTAGTTTGGTTTGGTTTTTCTTAAATAGAATAAATTAGTACACATTTAAAGGCAACAATTTTATCATTGGGCAATGGTAAGTTGTTGCATGACAATAGAATTATAGAGACCTTGCCCAGATGTCTCTGTTTAAGGCTCAGGGCAAGCCCAGGGAGCAAGATTTTCTCTCTATTGTCCCCCACCCTCCCAGGGGAGGATTAAAAAAAAGGGAATAGAGAAGAGATGCTCCGCACAAGGTTGGAAGTTAAGACTGTAACAAGTTTAATGAAAAACAACAGGGGAAAGGAAAAGGGAATTAATAAGGGACAAAGGATATTTAGTTATAGACAAAACCCAGTCCCAGTAGTCCCAAGTGGAAGTGTCCAAGCAGTGTCTCATGGCCACTGTGACCACTGTGACTCGTCACCAGGGACCGCAGTGGTGCCGGGGAGCAGATGGTGGTGGATGCTGCCGAGCACGTGGAGCTAGGTCCAGCCATCCCAAGATGTGACAGGAAGCAGCCCAGGAAACCAGGAAAAGTCCGCGAAAAACCTCAGTTTTTTATAGACTGTGGCCGGAAAGAGGAGGGAACAGTACGGATCTCCGACCCTCCAGAGTCCTACAGACACCACCTGTCCTTCCCTTTCAGGCTGGTAACCCTTAAACCATAACACTGGTGTAATCTCATTGCAGAAAGCTTCCAAAACAAGTATTTAAATCTTTTAACCTAAAATATGGAAGGAAAAATGGGTTTGGTGTTTCAAATATGACATATGAAATGGAATTCTGATTTTTAACACCGTCCTTTATACACTTTTCCTTCAGTTCAGGAGCCTTGTTTTGGAGGCTTTTTAATGAATCTGTCAGACATTTTTGCAAATTAAAATGACATTTGAGAGGTAAAAAGAGGAATAAATTGTTAGGATGGATTGAGGCTGTTGTTGCAGAGTATCCAAGCTTATTTCCTTGAAGATGAAACAAGACCAGAAACAACCACAGAAAAAGAAGAAAATGCAGTGTGTTTGTAGAAGGGCAAAAGCATCGAGCTATTTAAGACACTGGTTCTGGCCAGTTGACTTATAAAGGTAGACTCTCTGTATAAAGAAGGGAGAAAAGATACTGAGGACAAAGGAAAATATTAGTCATTGAAGCATCAGAGGATCATGTCTGGAGCAGCATCTCTGATAGCAGACTTTATTACTAGGATGAGTTCATCCTCAGAGTGAAATAACAGACCAGTGAGAGACCTGGAGACAAAACAGGCTATGTTTGTGTCTTTGCCTGCCAAGTAGTCTGAAACATCCTGCATCCAAGTTTTAGTTCAGTGATGATTTTTTTCATCTGTTCTTGTTTACAAGGCATGCCCTTTGCATTCTAGGTTTCATCGATACATAATCTTGTTTTGCGTTCATCTTTTTAAATTATTTTTAATTTATGTCAAATTCGGCTTTCTTATGAAAATGCTTATTGTGGCACTTAACTGTATCACAATAAATTTAGTTAGTCCCTTTTATCCCCATAGTCTGGAGCACAGTACTGACTCATGGTAAGAAGGTCATGGTTGTTTTTCCAGCTGGATATAAACTTTCCACTCAGCCTCAATCAGTTCACAGATTGTAATTTCCAGCCTTTATCTAAACTTTATCTAAACTTGTCTTGATTAGATGCAGCTTTCTGTTTGGAATCCTTCTGAAATAAGTCAGGATATTTTTCTGTTTGGTTGGTTGGTTTTGTCTTAACACTGAAAAATAATGTTGTTAGACACTCCTGTGCTTGGCACTTATTTGGGTTTTACTAGTTAAAGCCACTGTCTAGATGGCAAGAGATGAGTGAGCTCAGGCTGTTGGTGTGTTCTGTGACAGCATGTTGAGTTTGCGATATTGGCAGGCTTTTTTTAAGGATGGAAGAGTAAAGGACTGCAGGCTGCTCAGGCCTACTGGTGAATCCACACTTTTGTGCCGTGTGTTTTTGAGTTCATTTTACATTACTTTAATGTTCAGAACTTAAAAATACACTGCCATAGAGACAGTCTCCACATTTTAATGAAGGTTTTAATGATCTCAGGGCTCATCATAATATAAAAAAGGTAGACTTTGTTGGGAAAATAGGATGTGAACCTATATCTGGTGATTTCAATAAACAAAAATGTGTCCTAATAAAAATGTGGTGTCATAACTTTAGGGTTTGTCGCAAATCACGTTAGAATCATGCGATTCTAAATCATGTTAGAATCCCTCTAGATATTTTTCACAGTTACCCTCCCATGTGTAGAAAATGAAAAACTATCTCAGTGTGCGACTACAGAGAAAATGTCTAAACCGCAAAATAAAAAATATGTTGTGAAGTCTGCCTCCAGGAGAAGGTTCTTGATTTGCTCTGTTTCAGTAAAGAATAAACTTTATCATTGACATTTAATGTAGCTTCTCAAGTCACCAAGTAATATTAATGTTTCCTACTGTCTGACCACTTTCTTCTGTTTCTTCTTCTTCTTTCTTCCTGTCCAACTTCAAGTTCCAGAGCATCATATAAGAGAATATATATGAATAAAAGTCTATGTCATGTCATATTTCAAATGCTCGTAGTTGGAGCATGAGCATCACAGAACATCCATACATCAAGCATAAGGCAATTAAATGTGCACTAACCTCAGAGAATAAGAACAAATGGGCATTTGAGAGTGACATAGTAGAAGTAGTTGAAAGTAAAGCAGAATCTTTGTTTTGCCGAATTAGTCTAGGAGGAGGAAAAAATCCTGATATCATCTGCAATCAGATAATATTCCTCATTTTTTGGAAATTAAACTCTGAACAGAATTTAGAAAACAACAAATCTTTTTAGAACTCTTCATGTATTGCAGGACCCCACAATCCTATATTTCAAGAAATATGTCCACAACTAGGGGAGAAGAAAAAAGGGGTGGTTGAAAGTAGGATGATGAAGGGTACCATTTACCTTAAACTTTGCTGTGAACGTTAGAAGCAGACGCTTAGCTCTGGACTCCCTCCCTGACATATGTGCCCCACTGGAGATGCGAGGAACTCAGCACAAGGTGCTTCAGGCCAGTGTTATGACTCAGTTATCCCTAGAAAATTGCTCCTGTAGAGAATATTATTGAAAGCCGAAACAAGTCTTATGGTTTTTTGTAAAACTTTTAGTTCTGCTTTTGGTCACTTCAGTTGAGTTAAGGCTAGGCAGTTAATTTACCCTCGCAGTGTTGGAGGAAGTTGTTGGGTTTTTTAAAATTTTATTTTACTTTGGTGGTGGTATTTTCTGTAGGGTTTTTCTGATGTTTGGGTGGTTACGGATGTTGGGGGCTGTGTTTCTGCCTAACCGCTACGTCACTGGGAAAACTTCTCTATGCTTCTATGGGCTTTGAGGAACAAGTCCAATGATCCATCTGTACTGTGTCAAAGCCTGGAAGGTGTGAGTCACTAGGTTCAGGTGGGGATTTGTGGTATACAGTAATACTTTCTCACACATGCTTCACCCATGAGGCTTGCTTGTCCTTAAACAATACTTAATAGTATGGCTTCTCAGCAAGTTATGTTCAGTGTTGGTTGTGTTTAACTGCTGGTACTGTCTTGTGTTGTCAACAAGCAGTGTCTTTTAAATATTCTTTCTGTTGTCATTTTCTTTGGAACTGAAATCAGTGTAACTAAAAGGTCGCAGAGCAGATTAGTTTAAAGGAAGCATTTAAAATCCTGCTCAGATAGCAAATGGTGTATTAAGTTCACTTATTACTGAGATAGATAATCAAGTGATGATAAGATTACAGATAATTTTAAAAAGAGAGAAGAGATTCATTCCACTCTAGAATTCCCAACCAGTATTCAAGGTGCAATGCTGCTCACTGATGTGTGATTCTCTAAATTATCTTGCCTAGGAGAGCATATTAGCTGTGTTGTCTCTATTGCTGTTAAAAAGCCAGGCTTCCTTGCTTTCTCCTGTAAGTTCTGACAGATGTTTTTCAAAAACAATTCATTTGGACAGTGAATAAGCTGAGGTAGACATCCATTTTGATCTATACATATGCATACATTGCACAGAGAAGGAAAGTACTGCTGATGCAGGTTCACTATGAAGGCAGGAAGTGTACAGAATGTGTCTCCCGTGACTTCCTCCCAGGATTTACTAACAAGCAAAATTAGTGCAGATTTTGTGGGAGCATGTATTTACGGTGTTATGGAGAGTTTGTGTGAAGGCTGTCTTTGAACACTCCTAGTGAATACCAAGATTACATACGTGTTTGCATTTTATCTCTTCGAATTAGTCTTAGTGCTTTTCTACAAAAGAAAACAAATGTGCAGTAACTATGACGTGAATTTACAGACAATATTTTTACAAATTTCCAGAATGGGTTCTTAGTATCGTTTTTAGGGCAGCATCAGAACTATGCTGTAAACTTATCTCCATCTCTGTTCCACATGGTGGGAGACTGAAAGAACTGGGGAAAAAGACGGTTAGGGTGATGGAAATTAGAGCAAGAAGGGAATGGGCCATTTTTAATCTCCAAGGCCACAGAAAACGACACCTCCTCTGAAGATATGGCAGTCAATCAGAAGATGCTGTGAAGAGACCATTTACATTCATGAAAATCAAGCAGGAGTTTTTCTGGGAGAACCAGAGTTGGTTGCTACCTACTGAGGTTATCTCTTGCTCCATGGCATCAGAATGTGAAGAATTGTTGAAATAAATTTGTTACAACTTCAAAGCAAACCAATGATAGCATTCCACATGGTTTAGTGAGGAGAGTCCAGCCAACTGGGCAAAAGATTAGAAGGAGTCTGTGAGACCTTGTACAGTGAGTAGGGAACTGCAGCTGGAGAACTTACACAGCATTTTCAGATTTGGAATGGAAACGTGCAGATTATGCAAACCAAGTCTCTTGTTTAGGGAGTCTCAGCTGCTAAGTGTAAGGATCTTCCCCCAGTCACGTACTGGAAGCCAAGTTTGCCTGATTTCAGAGACATGATATATGCAAGATAAGATGCAGCTTGGCATTTCAATGTCAAGCTAGGTGTCTGTGTCTGCTTCTATTGTTTTTAGACTTCATGTTTATGATCCAGAATTAACACCCTTTTCATGCTTCCTGGTTTAGGGTTTTTTTTCCTATTTGCTAAGCCCAAGTTTGTTTGTTGTTTTTTTTTCAGGAAGCCTGAAAATATTGGCTTTATCTAGTATGTGTCTGTATTACTGTGTCAGGACATGCTTCCCTGAGTGGGAACTATTGAGGTAGTGATCTTCCATTATCCTAGATGAGATTTATGAGACTAACTCTGAACACACTGAAGCATTCAACAGTAAGCAATTTAAGAAAATCAGTGAGAATAAATTATTCCTTTCCCTTCCAAAAATTATTATTGTGTTTTTTGCCAAAGCAGTACCCTGAATCTCAAGATATTTCTCTGAAGGGACTAGCTTTTTTCCTCCACTTTGGAATGCACTTGTGCATCACAAATAGAAATCACTGTAGGTTTTCTTTCAGACCAGCATTGTCTGACTGCAATGGAATAAACCTGTCAGTAGTCATAAAAGAAAATTAAATATGTTTGTCAGTAGTAATAGGACAAAATACTGTCACAAAACAATTGGAAATGACAGTGTTGTAAATTACTGTATCAGAGATCTAGGACCATCACTGCTCAATTGGATTCACGTTTTTCTTAGCAATAGTCTGTTGAGGGGATTTAGTGCTACCACAGAGGCATGGATATTCCACAGAAACTGTTTGGCAGGCAAGCTGGGAGAGTTAGAAAGACAAAGCTGACTTAGCTTTCTAAAGCCTGAGCATGCTGAGTTCTCTCCCTTGCACTTACTACCTATGTGTCTAGATCAGAGATATTTCTGTCAGAAGCTTTGGCTTCTACCGAAAGATGCTTTATTGCTAATATTGATCTGGTAATTACTATAGAACTATGCTGAAACAGTGACTCTTATGCTGTACAGTGAGTGTCTAATAGACAAAGAGCTGAGCAAACTGGATGCTAACCAAAAGCTGTACTGAGACTATTTTGGTGACAGACATCTCTGCTAGACCGAGGAAATACAAATGGGGCAGACTCACAAGTATTTCTGGTCAAGAGTTGTTATTAGCAAAAGGCCTTACTCATGAGCTTGCTTTGTGCACTGGTGTACATTCACTGCTTGCTTGTCTGTCTCATTGCATTAACTGCTGAGAAATGACAGATCCATGGTAATTAAATAAAAAAACCCCCATGCTAACCTACTTAATGTTAATATTCACAGGGGTCTTCTGACATTTATTTCAGCAGTCTTTACCAATTCCACTGTGTACTGGAGCTCTGAGTGGGTGCTTCACTTCTGCCAATTTATTTTGCCATAATGGTCACAGATTTTGGCTACTGCTGTCATATTAATACTAAAACCATGTTACTTAATGCCCAACTGTATTACAAACCTACATTTTCAAATGCTTTGCAGGGCTTTGTGGCATCTGCAGTGGAAGAGAAGAACTGCAGATGCCAGAGACCAGCAACCACATATTTCATTAAATCAGAGAGAAGAACCAAATTAAGGTAGCTGCTGTTTCAGCATTAATGCTAGGCAGAAGTTATTAATCAATCTTAGGGGTTTTAGTAATGCACTAAGTGCCAAACCTAGACAATTTTTCAAGATTAGATCTTAATATTTTGAAATCAAATAATGTTTCTTGAAGGTGTAGATAGAACAAAGCTATTATCTGATATAGTCACTTCCTTTCCTCCCTTGTCCTTTCTTTTCCAGTCCATATTGGCCTGGGAAATGTCTGCTATTAACTCAGTTGCTAACGCTTTGGTTTAAATGTATTTGTGACTAACATTTTAATGCTGACGTCAATATTAGGTCTCTTCACATTCCACTTTTCAATAGTATTTTCTGCTTCATTCACATTTCTTCAGAATCCTGAATTGTGTTGCATGTGGAGTGATTGTCAATATTACCTATGTTCTTTTCAGTAAGTATAAAAGTAATCCTAAATCCTGGACCAACTCTGTGAATCTCTTGAGGTACTCCATTCTCTGAGAATGGTCTGCCCTTTGTGCCTTTAAAAAAAATTAGTTTTTATCTAAATTTTTATTTCTTATAGATAGGTTGGTTTTAGTTGTTTTTTCTTGTTGTTTTTTTTGCAGTTTTTTGTGGTTTTTGGTTTTGTTGTTTGTTTGTTGTTTTTTTTTTAAATAGAAGGATCTTTAATTTTTTACTTATTCACAGCACATTCTTATGCCTGAATGATTATCTGCCAAGTGACTGGAATAAAAATGGATTTTCAAGAAAACTAGGCAGTTCATTGTCCAGTTTTGGTTTGGGGTTTTTTTGTTTGGTTGGTTGGTTGGTTAGGTTGGTTTTTTGTTTTGGTTTGTTTTAGGGGTTTTTTGGGGGGGCTTTTATTTAAGAAAATTGGACGGTTCACATCTGTTCTATTGGAAATTCTCTGTTCTTCTACAAATTCTTAGAAATTTTAATTCTTATTTTTTGTAAATTTAGTGTTCACTGAATTTATATATTCACTATGTGTATGCCAGATCTGCAAAGATTTCATAGGTGGCTTTACTTTTGGGAATAGATCTGTTTTTGTAGGCTAAAAAAATGCTGTAAATGAAAGCTATAGTATTTACAAGTCTTCAATGGAAAAGAAAGTAATATTAGACCTAGTAAAAAAGCATCTTCATTTTCATGTATGCCCCCTTCTTCTCCAAATTCTGTGGCGGTTTCTGTGCATGGTCTGATTTAGATTTATGGAAATACACATTTTTCTACTTCTCATGAATCCTATGGCTGCTGATGCTAGAGAGAATTTTGTGAAAGCAAGAATCTGCTGAATAGCTCATAGCAGAAGCTAACGCAGCAGCTGGTACAGCATTGGGGTATCTTAGAGTGTTGTTTCTACACAGCACTGTCTTTGAGGTATATGACACTTATGGTACGACTTTCACAGAATACAAACTGCAAGGATAGTTGGAGTTTCTAAAAATCCTCATTTGTATTTTCTTAACAGAAGCATTTGTATTAAAGCACTCTGTCCCTTCATGTGGAAGTACAGTCCCCTACAATGAGTTAGGGTGTTTTAATGACAGTTGTGTAGGTCCTGAGAGGAG
>NW_010172040.1:0-208 GCF_000695765.1 Mesitornis unicolor | reverse complement strand
AAAGAGAAGGTTACATCCTTTGTTTAAGAGGAAGTGACAAAGTTCAAATTCAAGAATTTTTGGAAGTTGAAAGTTTCTTGTCAGTCTAGCATGATCTTTATTCCTTATCCTTATAGTACTACTTTAACTTATTATTTAAAAGAATTAAACTTGTGACCTTTACTACTCATAAGTATGTAGAATCATAGGATGGTTTAGGTTGGAAGAG
>NW_010172039.1:1006-1301 GCF_000695765.1 Mesitornis unicolor | reverse complement strand
TGTGTACCTATGACCTGTCCCTGTCCCCATCCCTGTCACCTCTTTCCCCAACCCCATCCCCTGTCCCCATTACCTGCCCCCATCCTCATCCCCATCCCTGTCCCCTATTCCTGTCCCCATCCACTCTCTCCATCCCCATCCCCGTTCCCTGTGCCCGTCACCTCTACCTGTCACCTGTCCCCATTGCAATCCCCTGTCCCCGTGCCTCCTGTTCCCTGTCCCCCAGGAGGCTCCATGTCCCAATGTCCCCATCCCTGTCCCCCAGGAGGCTCCATCTCCAACCGTCCCCATCCCC
>NW_010172039.1:0-358 GCF_000695765.1 Mesitornis unicolor | reverse complement strand
CCATCCCTGTCCCCCAGGAGGTTCCATGTCCCAATGTCCCCATCCCTGTCCCCCAGGGGTCTCCATGTCCCAATGTCCCCATCCCTGACCCCCCAGGAGGTTCCATGTCCCAATGTCCCCATCCCTGACCCCTCAGGAGGCTCCATGTCCCAATGTCCCCATCCCTGTCCCCCAGGAGGCTCCATGTCCAACATGTTCGCCATCAACCTGGCTCGGTTCCATCGCTTCCCCCTCAGCCGCAGCCGCGGGACCTGGGCCCTGCCGCGCCTGGCGCTCTTCACCTCCCGTGAGGTGCGGGGTTGGGGGGGATATGGGGCGGGGAGGGGCCACGATCGGGGTCAAACCCACCCCAAATGTG
>NW_010172038.1:1234-2842 GCF_000695765.1 Mesitornis unicolor | reverse complement strand
TGCTGCCGTCCCACCCGGCCTTGCCTTTCCTTGCCTTTCCCTTCCCATCGCGTTGCATTCAGCGTCCTCGTCTCCCTCCTTTGTCTTCGCATCCGAGAGGATCCCGAGTGCGGTACGAAGCCGTGCGGCGCCCACACCTTGTGCTTTGTACGATTCCCTGCCTGCCATCCGCCGAGACACTTGCTGGGAAGATCTTTAAGACACTGAAATTTTCCTTTAGCTTTTCTATAATTCCGATGTAAAGGACTTTCTCTGTACAGTATATTATTCAGTGCATGTTCTGTTCTCTCTACGGATATATTGAACACCACACCGTTGTGATATTGTGCAGTGGGAAGAGCAGCCCCTGCCGACAGCGGAGGCCTTCGCCTCTCATGTATAAGGAAAGAAGAAAAAACATATTTTTTCCTTTGCTGTATTTGCTTGAGCAGAGTTTTCTTGTCTGTACATGTGAGCTGTGAGATAGATGTGAAAAGTTCAAAAGAATGCATTTCCCCCCACCCCCCAATGTATACAGATTGTAATCTGTACAATGAAAACTGTATGTATGAAAAAAAATGTACTTATTTATAAATGGTTAACACTTGGAAACGGCGTCTGGCCTGGGGTTCTTCCCACGCCGCGGTGAGCGAGGGGATAACGTGGAGGGGTCGGGATGGGGCGAGCGTTGAGGATCAGGACCTGGCACCACCGGGAGCAGGAGGGGTCGGAGGCAGCAAAGGGGCAGCAGTGAAATGGGGAGCAGGACTGGATCAGAGCAGTTTTCTGGATTAAATTGTGGAAAGCACAGCTTTTTCACGTTGGGGTTGTGAGGAGCAGAACCCCCCCGACTTGGGCTTGTGCCTTTGCCAGGGGCTGGGATCTGGGAGCTTCCCCAGTGCATGGCCAAGCCCTGGGATGTCCCCACAGGGTCCCTCACGCAGCCACCGCTGAGCTCTGCACAGGGCGATCCCACTGCAAACCCCCTGCCCTCCCCAGCCCCTCGGGCAGCTCCTCGCACTGTGGAGCTCAGGGATAACCCGAAACTGTGAGCTGGGGGAGCGGAGCCAGGAGGAGGTCGGGGTTGGCTGCAAACATTTATTAGGTCGGGAGCATCCACTGAGCAGACAACACAGCACACAAGGGAGGAAACGTTTTGGACACAAAGACCTGCACGGATGCCGGGTCGCTCTGAGCCCCCAGGGAGCCCTTTGAGGGGGGCAGCCCCCATGCATGGCCGCACCGGAGGGCGATGGGGAAATGTGGGTGATGGCCAACGTCCCCCCTGCCCATTGGCACTGGGAAAGGGCTTTGGGCTTCGCAGCGGGGACACTGGGCTCCCACCTCTGGTCCCTGGAGAGGGCAGTGCCTGGGGACCCCGTCCTTTGTGCCCCTGCCTGCGGCACCGCCGTCCCCATGGGGCTGGGGGGGTCACCGGGGCAGAGCCGAGGAAAACAAAGGCCAAGCAAGGCTGAACCCAAGGGGCGGCGTTACACCAACAAACGTGTCCTTCCCCAGCTGTCCTTGTCACCCAGAGCCAGGCAGAGCCCCAAAGCACCGAGTACACAGGAACACCCCACAGACACCACGAGGAGCCCAGCATGGGGACCGGGGAGCTGGGGCTGTCAC
>NW_010172038.1:358-1163 GCF_000695765.1 Mesitornis unicolor | reverse complement strand
CGGGCGCTTCCACTCGTCCCGCGTCAGCACGTAGCCCACCACCAGCCCGAAAGCCACCAGCAGCACCCCCAGGGTGTTGGCCAGGACCCCCTCGGGCACGAAGTGGCTGTAGGAGTCCCTGTGTGGATAGGAGGGATGCTCAACCTTCGGGTTGCAGGTGGGCTGTCCCTACCCTGGCTGGGACCTCTCCTCATCCTCATCCTCATCCTCTGGGCACACGCTTTGGGAAAAGTTCCTTTCCCCTAAATCAGAGCAAAGGGGGAGTGCCTGGGTGCTGCTGGCTTTTGGAAGGGGCACTCTTGGTGACAGCAGAGAAAGTGGGGGGCACAGTGCTATAGCGGGGCTCCCCTGCCAGATGTGACCCCCAGACAGAGGGAGGTGGCTCTGGGGGGGGCCATAGCCGTGTCCCCGTGGTGCTGGGGCTGGGGAGACCCCGATGTGCAGCCGGGGCTGTCGCTGTGTCCTCCGGCTGCAGGGGCAGAGGCTTTGGAACTGGAGCATCCCCAGCTGCAGAGCAGCAGTGGGGAATGTTTAATCCCCATCTCTAAAGAAAGCCGCTGCAGGATCCAGCTCTCATTAAGCATCATCTGGGCAGTGACTCAGCAGCAGCAGCAGAACTAAAAGCCTCAGGGGGAGATTTAGTAGCCACAGCCTCAGCCAGGGCCAGACTCTGCCGCCACGGGGCTGGAGCAGCCCTTTGCTGAGGGTCAGGGGGATCTGGTGGGGCTGCCACCCCCACCCCAGCCCAGTCACCCACCTGATGTTGAAGAGGAGCATCTCAGTGATGCCCAGCAAGCAGGCGGCG
>NW_010172038.1:0-274 GCF_000695765.1 Mesitornis unicolor | reverse complement strand
TGCACCGGCTGGGCGGCGCAAGGGAGGCACGGGGGAGCAGGAAAAAACCACAGCCCAGGAGCCACTGTGGGGGCACAGGGGGCGGTGAGGGGGCACTGTGGGGTCCTGGGGGGCCCAAGGGCTCCCCAGCCCTCACCTGCAGGAGGTAGAGCACGAAGGCGGCCATCCCGCACCAGCTGTGCAGGCTGTACATGTGGGGGATGCCCCTGCTCCCGTGGGACTCGAAGACAGCAACGACACCTGCGGAGAGGAGCCCGTTATCGCTCTTGGGGGG
>NW_010172037.1:18115-22314 GCF_000695765.1 Mesitornis unicolor | reverse complement strand
CGAAGTGCAGGACCCGGCACTTGGCCTTATTACTCATTACTGCATGTAACACTCAATATGAGAGTAGTGTTGGGCTTCTCAAATGTCATCCATGGGTTTTGAGTGAAAATGATTGGCAGTCCTTACCCAGTGAAGCTTCAGAAGCAGTATCCTATAGCCATGACCTGGGACAGTTTTATTCAAGAGACTGCTTTGTTATCTCATGGAGTGACACTTGGTTTGGAGTGAGGCTTTTTTCTTCCATCTTCCACTGCAAACCACTATGTCTGGTGCCACTCTTAACGTATAAAACATCAGATTAATTTTCTTCAGTAGTTTACAGTATACGGTGAGTTGATGTATGCAGCTCCACTTGTTACCCTCTTATTCTTTCACTGTGTCTCTAGACATCTAGAAATCTTAATTTTCTCAGCATTTGTATCTTATACCTTGTATCACTGAACAAAGGAAGGTCTATTTGTATGTGTTTCTCTGCACAGAATTTTCTCTCTATTGTGCTCTTTAGTATGATGTTATTTGAAATGCTATGCAGTATCCTCCTTAATTTGAAGCTTTTTCTCAAAGTAGAGGAATTGTATCTTCTTAGCAAAGATGATGTCTTTCATTAACAGCTTATACTCTAGCAAAAATAAAAAACAACAAAAAAAACCAAACATGACTTAATATGTTACAGGTGCAAATTTAGATTATTTCCCCAAGAAGGAGGTAAAATACCTTTTGCCTGTTCATTCCACATGTAAAATTAGAATTTCCTGGATCTTTGCACAAAAGGAAATTTTTGTGCATTTCTTATTATTGTTTGTGGATTAAATTCTAGGAATGAAATTCTCAAGTATCACATCAATGAATTGCTCTCAGACTTGGAGTGGAGGCAGACAGAAGCTGTTCTTCCCTAAGCAGCAGTATAAAGCCTATCTTAAATAGGTAGTCAAAGGACTGTAGACAGCAACCAAATGTTCCATGGCCTCTGTATCTTTTGCATTGCTACTAAAAAATTATGTTGGGGATTTAATTAGCACTGAAACCCGGCATTTATGAACTGTAATACTAATAGCTTAAAGAACGTATATGTTCTTTGAGAAACAAGTATTGCATAAGATCGTCCTGGAAATAAACTATCCACAAAGACAAAGTATCCAATAAATATCATCTAAAAGGCATTACGTGTATCCCCTACCTTGGTTAGGCCTTTGGTGGAAGGAGATATCCTCACTGGGCTGTGGTGTTGTTTGTCTTTGTGCCAGTAGTGGCAAGAGTGCCGTGTCAACTTCATCCTCTTTCTTTATTGAATAAGGAGAATGTATCTTCCTGTGACTTCAGGAAGCATCCTCTGATCATCTGCCTAATTTGCCTGTATCGTATTTCTGTGCTCTATTCAACCTGTGCAGTAATTTTTAATACAATAATTACTTAGTGAGAGGAATGGTTCTTTTATAAGTCATTTTTTTTGTTTTGCTAAATCAGTTCACATGAATATTACAAAAGTAGAAGTTTAACCACTAGTTAAAGAATTAGACAATCTTACCTCTCATGTATACCATAGCTGTGGGCAGGTAGCTGTACATTACTTGGGATTTAATCTTCAGGCTTCCATAGGAAGGCATAGGTTGCTGTGGACTAACTTGGAGATAAAAATCTGATCGCATATAAAATTCATACAGTCATAAGTTATAAAAGAGTCCAGGTTGGAAGGGACCATGAAAGGTCATGTGGTCCAACCTTCCATGTGAAAGGAAACCTAGATGAGATTATCTAGAATTATATCCTGAAAACTGCCAGTGATGGGGACTGTATCGCATCGCTGGGGAGGTTGTTGTAGTGATTGATTGTCCTTGCTGTAAAAAATTTCCATCTTCTATCAAGATGAAACCTCTCCCAGTACAACCTGTACGTGTTTCTCTTTGTCTTCTTCCTATGCTCTCCTGTGAAGAGAGAGCCTCCATCACTTCTGTTTAAATTTTGTTTAAAAGTTTTGTTTAAAAAGCATCTAGCACGTATTTACCATGTTTCATTGCACACAATCCAGCCCAGCTTTTTTGCTCTTCTGCTTGTTTATTTCAGTACCGTTTCCTGCTGTGGGAAAAAACAGATATCTTGCATAAATAACATTATGAATTCATATGTAAATACAACAGAGGAGGATGAAAATAGTCATCACCTGCTTTGTTTGATTGCAGTCTATGTTTTTAGTGAATATTCAGGAAGCAAAGTTCAATTTGTTCAATGTCTCTGTAACTTTAATCCAAATTTTGGTGAAAATGCCTTTGAAGAACACATATTAGATACCTCAAGCTGTGCAGTTTGCATGACTTATGTGAAACATAAAGAATTGCTTTCCTCATAGAAGTCTGTAACTGAATCATATACATACTTGCATATAATTTCTAGTCCCATGTTTTTAAAAGCGTGCCTCCAAACTGTGATCAGAAATATTTATGATGAGGTACAGAGGGGAATGAAAGTTCAACTGGAATTGTTATTCTGCTGAGTTTCTTCTGCAGCATGCACCTCCTTGCCAAGGCGAGAAATTGCGGTTTCTACAGAATTTCCTTGGTAGAAAATTCCCAGTGTATACTGAGGGGAGGAGGGGTGAAGAAACAAGGGATGACAGGAGTTACATTTAATATACCAGTTAAAAGAAAAACAAAATAGCCTCATGATGAATGAAAAGTTTTACTCTCACTTAGAGCCCTCCACCAATGAACTTGTTATCAAATGAGCAAGTCTGAAAAACTGTTTCATTGCTATTTCTTTTTTGTTTTTTTTAAGCTTAATATAATCCATCTGTTCAAGCTAGCAATATCAGGACAACTGCCCGCCTTGATTAGGTAGAATACCAGATGTTTAATATTTGAAGAGTGTGTTTTATCAGCTCACTATTTATAAAACTATAAGATTTCTCAATTATGCAGTCAAGACTGAGCCTCAGTGCAAGAAGTACTTCCAGTTAATTTAGGCTGTAAGAACATACTTATCTATTTCAGCTTTGCAAGCCAATTAAACCAGTATGAAACAATTCAGTTTCTTTGTACAAACTGTATATATGTTTTCTCTCTTGTTCTGATCAAAATCTCTGTTGTAATGTTGAGTTTCGGTACAAGGAGTATATTATGTATTTCTTCTTGAGTATATTTATATGGGCGTGTAATTTTCAAAGGTATAAATACCATACAAGAGACAACAAAAGATTCAGACAAAGAAAATTGCAGCAACATATAGCTTTGATGAGCCTTAACAGTGAACAAGTGAACAGTAAGTTTGCTACTTGCAACAGTTTAAATGTCAGAATAAAAAAGTTAAGCTTAATAATATATTTTCATGGAAGACCAAGAAAATGCCTGGCTTTCCTCAGCAAGTATTTTATTTATAAATGAATAAAAGAAGTAGGAAAGTCCTGATGGTGGTTTAACTCCTGAACTGGGGTGTAAGGAGGAATGGAAAAAGCTACCTTTTCCTATGTGCTATGTGTAACTCTCTGTAACTCTCATCACCTCTGATGGAGTTTTTTTAAGCCAAATTTTTTAAAAAAATACTTCCCCGAATCCCAAAACCCTTAAGAAATCAATATAGTTTAATTTATTTATCTTTTTGTCTGAAGAATTTTCCTCCGGTGCTTTTACTGGATAAAGTTATAACTGAGCTCCGATGATAAACATGTTACAAGGGTTTGCCCCTTTGCTGCTCGAATACCCAGCATAGCAGGTGCTCACTGCCATGCACACACGTACCACTAGGATCCAGCACAAAACTCAGTGGAGTTGATGAGAACATTTAATTTGACTTCAAAGCAATTGTTTTGAGGAGTAGCTATCTGAAAAAGGAGAATTCTCTTCTTTCCTTCCTTATGATCTCTCAGTTCGACCCTGTGCACAGTCTGTTGCATTCTTTGTTTACCTTTCATTATAAGAGTGCTTTTCCTCCCTCTAGGTTGAGGGGATTTAATTAAAAAAAAAAAAAAGTTGAATAAGTTCTTTGAAAACCTGCTGGTTTTTTTTCCAAAGAATGCTTTGAGATTGAGAAGCTGAGATAATAAAATATTTTTTCTGTTACTCTAAAAGAGAGATCACACTCTAAAAATATTCCTTTGGTCTCCTAATGCAAACATATGACTCAGTTATTCACATAGGTGTTTATCTTAAAATAACAGCACTGGGAATATTGAAATGGTAACCCATCTGGCGTGATGATGTTTCAGCAGT
>NW_010172037.1:0-18084 GCF_000695765.1 Mesitornis unicolor | reverse complement strand
TCCTGCTGTTTCTGAATTACTTTTATTTATCACAAAACTACCTTCAGACATCTGTCCACAGCTTGGTGTTAGGAATTAGGATACATCAGCTTCTGCTGAGCCTTTATCAAGAGATTGGCTCCTCTAGCTCAGGGGTGAGCTTGCTGGCCTCAGCGTGTTTGGCCAAGAAAGGTTTTTTGCCCCTGGACCAGTCTCCCAGAGTAGAAGCAGCACCTGAGCCCTCACTTGTAATCCCCAGAAAGCTTCCCTTCACATGCTCCATCCTTTCCTTTATCCTACATAGAAACAATATATTTGTTTTTACTGCTTAGAATAAAATAATGAAGAGCAGTGTCTTTAAAAGCAGCACATGGATGCATGTGCATTTAGTCTCATCTAATTACATGCTTTAACAACAAATTATTTTGATAGGCAGAAGATAATCAGTTTGCATTTCCCAGAAGCTCTTGAGTGTCGAAAGCTCTTTGATTTGTTTTTCTCTCCTTCCTCATACACACAAGTAGGATTGCTCCACTAGAGAGCAAGCTATGGTGGTGGTATTTCTTAAATGCGAGCATTTTGAGAGTTGTTGAATAGGGCCTCCACCCTCTCTTTGGCTCTAGGCTTCCACTGCTATGCAAACCCTGCTGGGTTAAATACTGCACTGCTTATGTGGGTAGCAGATTCCTACGCTATACTGATACTAAGCAGTAAGAGCTCAGCTTGTGGCTTTTTTTCCACCAATAACTTCCAAATGGAAACTAATTTCTAACTTAGGAAAGTAATGATGTCACTTGCACCAGTTCAAATACATCATCCATCTGTCCCGCTGTTTATGCTGAAGTATCTTGTGTCAGAATACAGCCTGGCTTGTACGTGGTAAGATGTATTACAACAGTACGTAAACACTGCGATTATGGGTCCCTGACCAATCTGTGATGTGCCTGGATTGGACACCTGATTATGCTTTAAATGCAGTAATAAAATATTACACAATTTAATAATAGCTTTAATGTGAAGATAATTTTTAGTGAAATTTACATATGTGGCTGGAAATACCTTCCATTTCCCATAGCAACGCTTGCTACCACAGTGTTTTAAATTATGGGGACTCTTTCATAAAAACAAGGGAGTCTTTCCTCAATCCATTCATGTCTTCAGTATATTTTCCAAGTGTTTTCATCCAAATGGGTTTTTATGGAAAAAACTCTGCTGAGTTTTTAACATTGTCTCTTCTTACTGATGTTTCATGAACAGGGGAAAGAATTCTTTGCCTTTTTGCTTTTGGAAAAAGCTGGACTCTGTCACTTTTCAAAAATCACAGCCCCTAAATTAAACTGTCTGAAGATCTGAAGGAAAAGTGGGTTCTAATAATACCCTGAGAGCTCACTATCTAATCACTGGAACAGTGGGGAAGGTGAAGGATCCATTAATGAAAGCTTCTATTTTGCATTACTTTGATCAAAACAAACCATTTAAACTGACAGCTGATGTTTCTCAAAGTGGACTGCGGGCTGCTCCGTTATAGCACAAGACGTGAGTTGCTTATACTTGGAGATTTGTGAAAACTCTCTGCTTGTACAGACATGAGCAGGATGTGGGAGACTGGATTTTTATCAGTGTACGTGTAGCAAAATGGCTTGGATCAGGCTATAGGGGGGCCTCCACATCTACTGTGGAAAAAACCTTGGATGGTGCCATTCACAGAGATGTAAAGATACTTTTTTGGGGAGATGAAAGGTTGAAAGAGCTTCTGCTGAGCACTGCTGGCAATGTTCTGGCAGCTTCCAGTTTGTCTGCATGACTGTGGTATCTGAGGCTTGAGTTCCTTGGTTAAATGAATCCTGTTTGTAACAATATCATCTTTTTTACTTCTTTCTCAAGAACGCTGTGCCTATCTACCTATTCATGCTAATTAAGGTATATGGTAAGAGCAGGAAAAGGCACGCCCCCTGCCCAAAACCCTACAAAGGTGGGACTTGACAGCACGCAAACTGGATCATTTCTCAAAGCAACCCTGTGGCAGCAACAGTTTAATGTTAACTGTGAGATTGTCCTAAAAACAAAGCCATTGTAGAGTGCAGCATGCAAATGCCGGGTCACAACAGCAACATATCTGATTTATTTATGAGACCGCAATGGTTCTATCAAGTGCCAAGCAAAGTTTCCTGCTCGCACCGACTGTTTGCCAGAGTTGTGCTGCTGAGCAGGGTTAGCCAACTGCTAAATAATGCATGGGCCATGGTATGTTTACAAAAGGCCTTCTGATAAATTTCCATTTTTATAGACAATCCAAGGAGTTAATACACCCGTCTTGCTTTGTAGCAGGAGCTGAAAGCTTCTAGGTGATATTATGCCTCTCCCAAGCAGCCTGGGGTACAGGGGACATGAGCACAAAGTACTGGGCTCTGTCCCAGTCCCCTTCTGTGTGACAGTGATAGTAACCGCACAGGCAGCAAATTGACTAGCAAGATAATAGACGACTAAAAGTTGCTAAGCAACGATAATTTTTATTTTAGTTTTTCTATTTTTTCACACATTTCTTGAATTTTTGCTTTGCATTCCTCCCCACTATTAAAGAAAAAACACCAAAGCACTGATGCTTTGACTAGACAGTATTTCCAAATACCATCTTTGATCTTGTATCTGGCAAGATTAAAAGTACGATGCACTCTTCTGGTTACATGTGAGTGTTTCCTTTAGCTGGATTGGACGTCTAAAAAAATTATTTCCAAATTCTAAATGACAAGGGCAAAAAACTTAGGTGTAACTTTTTACGAAGTTATCTGGATTGCAGTCTCCACGATCTCAGATAAAGCACATTAAATAGGGATACGCATGCAGATAGCGCTCAGTTACCCCTTTGCATGAACAGAGCAAGTGCTTACTATTCTGGAGTCATAAAAGGAACAAGATTATTTTTCAGATACAGATCACTGAAACTATGTAAAGACCTCAGTTCAAGAAGGACAGGAAACTGCTGGAGAGAGTCCAGCGTAGGGCTACAAAGATGATCAAGGGAGTGGAGCATCTCCCTTATGAGGTGCGGCTGAGGGGTCTGGGTCTCTTTAGTTTGCAGAAGAGGAGACTGAGGGGAGACCTCATTCATGTTTATAAATATATAAAGGGTGAGTGTCACGAGGATGGAGCCAGGCTCTTCTCAGTGACAAACGATAGGACAAGGGGTAATGGGCACAAGCTGGAACACAGGAGGTTCCACTGAAATTGGAGAAGAAACTTCTTCTCAGTGAGGGTGACAGAGCACTGGAGCAGGCTGCCCAGAGAGGTTGTGGAGTCTCCTTCTCTGGAGACATTCAAAACCCGCCTGGACGCCTTCCTGTGCAACCTCATCTGGGTGTTCCTGCTCCGGCAGGGGGGTTGGACTGGATGAGCTTTCGAGGTCCCTTCCAATCCCTAATGTTCTGTGATTCTGTGACCTCTTAGGTATGCACTTAGGATTAAATTTTCAAAGCCACAAAATACCAACTGAAAGGTGTTAGGAACATGACATGCAGGTACTTCCAAATCCATCCCTTTTTTCTTGCCATGATTGAGTCCCAGGTACCCGCTGGTTTTGACGAATGGTCATTCTCAAAAGAGAGAAAAAAATGTGGGATTAGATCCCCAGCTGCAGGAGGCTGAGGCCATGAGTCGGCAGGTGGCTTACTAGTAAGATAAATTCAGTATACATGGAAATAAGATGGTGGCTTTTTTGAAGAGGAGAATTTTTCTAACAGGCAGTAGCAAGGAAAAAATACCTGTTATTTTCTCTGCTGCTCTAAGCAGTCTTCTGTGCCATTTTTTTAAAATTTCAGGTAATCGGGTAGAAGTAGACTTTTATAGCTAGTAATAAGGTTGAATGAAAAGAAGAGCTACACCACACTTTTGTGACTCAGCACACTCCAATATGTGATGATAATAATGGTCTAGATAAAAAGACTTTTTAGTCAGACCCTGAAGCAGGGTTTTATTTTCTTTTTCTGGGCTGTAGTTTGTGTATGATGTATTACTTTCCTCCTAACACATAATCTTTAGACGCTCCTAATTCCTGTAAAATACAAGTCTGTATGACCTGTGGAGGTTTAACTGCTCCTGAATCCTTCTACATATTATAAGGTTTAGATAGCAATACTGTATATAATACATTTCTGCTTAGATGATAGTACTTGTTAAACACTATCGAGTGCAGAGGATGCTGACTCGAGATTGAGCGGAGTGAGTCTGGATGGCTCAGGATTCATTGCTGATGAACTGCCTCAGTTCAGCTGAAAAACCATGAAAATAAATGAAACATCTTTTCGTTTAAGTTCTTTAGCTTCTTTACATTTTGTAAGTGGGAAAACAAGGCACGGAAAAAACAGTTTAGTAGTATATATAATAACATACTATAGCGCTACAGTGCTATATTGCATTATAATGCTAGGACTATGCACTGTAGTTCATAGTTTAAAATTAAATGATTACACTTTCTGTTTTTTCCCAAATTCAAGGACTTAAAAAATGCAGCAAACTTTATCTTGCAGTATTTTCTGGGATTGTCGGTGCTGACATCCTCTAGGTTTGGTGTGATTTGATTTCTTCAGTGCAAGTGTCATTAACTTATTAAGGACAGAACTCAAAATTATGAGAGTCTAATTGCAATGCTTTTGCTTCTCTATTCTCCTTTACTGTTGTTTTTAAGTCTTGGAACATTTAGAAGGCACAGAAAAGACAAGCCATGACATTAATTGCAATTGTAATTTAAAAATGTATTTTTTTAAAATTTTGGTTGTGAATTCATGGATATATTACCAAAAATACAAGAATGAAAGACCGATTTCAATCTGAGATGTAAGGATGAGCAGTTTACGATCCTCTGTTGGTAGTCCTTTCTCTTCTTTTTTTGAACGAAACCCTAATTTTCTACTGGGGTTAAAAAAAATGCTCAATGCTTCATAAACTGTGTAAGAACTTGCATTTGAAGGGATATTTAACTACCTGAAACAAAATGACAAATGTATTGGTCACACTTTTGCATTCTGTATACTAGCAGGCAGAAAAAGAGACTATTTCTAGGTTTACAATTAGAATTAATGAGGTGCTATAAACCAAAATGCACACTTCAGGATGAGAAGTGGTAGGTTATATCTATTTTTATGTGTGTATGTAGATTATAATGAATCCATTAGATTACTTTTATATTCATGTTATTAATGGTTTCTCTGCTTTCCTCGGCATTTTAAACTCTGAATAGATTCAGTACCTGGAACAGAGCAAATAGTAATTCCTGAGGAAGGAGGAATCAATATTTTGCCTTGCATTTAATTGAAAATAAAACAAAAGCTTATGGATAATAACTTTGAGAGTATCCTTGTAAAATCCTGAAGCAGATTTGTCTTCATTTAGGGCTTGTCTGTCCAGGAAGCCACCATGCAAGGAGTTCAGTGAATTTGCACCATCTTTGCTGCTTCCTACTAACCTCTTCTGGACACAGTCTTGGGCCAATCCAACCAGTAGGTCAGCTTCACTGGAGTCCCAACTTAAATGCCTCTGTGCAAAGGCATGTAGTGTGGGGAATAAAGAAGAGGAGTTAGAGACAGAATCACAGAATCATTACAATTGGAAGAGACCTCTAAGGTCATCAAGTCTAACCGTCAACCCAACACCACCATGGCCACTAAACCATGTCCTGAAGTGCCATATCCACACGCTTCTTGAGCACCTCCAGGGATGGTAGCTCTACCACCTCCCTGGGCAGCCCCTTCCAGTGTTTGACCATGCATGTGCTTTCAGGGCTATGATCTTACTGGCTTCATGAAGGTGTGGTGGGATGGCTTCTATAGCTGGAGCACTGGAATGGAAGGATACAAGCTTCATAGGAATGAGCAGCCTCATGTTCACAAACCCTGGTCCTCATAAGGGAATTCAATCACACTGATACCTGTTGGAGGGACAACACAGCAGGGCATAAGCAATCCAGGAGGTTCCTGGAATGCATTGATGATGACTTCCTTCTCCAAGTGATAGAGGAACCAATGAGGAGAAGTGCTGCACTTCACTGAAAATTGTCTTGAAGGGTTTTTTAAAAGCTGTGATGCTACCTTCTGCAGCACTTCATCATGCTTTTCATCCGAAAAGCCAGTTAGTATCAGTGACCAAAATAGAGAGCAGTGGATTGCTTTCTTTAAAGATGCTTATGCACTTTGCTGCTGTTTCTTTGCTGCGTCCCCCTCACACTCCCCTTGAAGAAATTTGGTAGCACTTTCTGTCTCGGGGTTTTTCTGGTTTTCTAGGTGAGCTGAGGATAAAGACAAGTATCTCACAGTCCTCAGGGCTGTGGCAAAAGAGGTGGGATTTATTATCTGGTACCTACATCAAAGGTATTTGTATTGACTGGTTTTGGAGTTAGAGAGAAACGAACAATTCTTGAGCACTATTGATCCTACTTCTTTTAGACAACTATTTCAAGATGGGATGCATGTGACCTTGGAAGTATCTCTCTCTAGAAAAGTGTAGAAGAAAGGTGTAGACAGTTATTTCAGGGGTAGAGAGCTATTTCAGATGTACACATATGGAACAGGCATTGCATTTCACATTAGGTAGATGAATCCTGACCAAACTTTTCTGCTATGTAGTTTAAGTGGTAACCCTGGTAAAGGAGGAACACTATGAACCCATTTGACATTTAGCAGCTATCCAAACAGCATGCCAGGAAGAATCATCAAAGGTGAAACCATTTCTTTCTGGATTAAATGCCAGAACAAGCACTGCAGAAAGTGAAATTAGCAGCAATGAAGCTGCTTCTACATGTCTCTAAAGAGATATGAAACACATAACACAAAAACCTGTGATTCTTCTGATAAAATTGATTACTTTGGAAATTCACACAGGAGGTCATATTTGAAAGCTGTTGACATCCTTTAACTCTCTGAGGGCAGACATAGTGCAACTCTTTCATCTTCTGCTCCCTGATCTGGCTGGGAGGGACAGCTTTCGTTACCCTAACACTCTGAAGACAGCAAGTACGTTATCCTTCAGCCGACCCCCATAGTACAAGAAACAGAAGTCAGCATTTGTTAAAACAAGCTAACAAACAAATACAAACAAAACAAAACAAATAGCTAAGATTTTTCTTAGGAAAGAGAAACAGTAAGAAAAAGAGGGGGTAAAAATCCACTTATTTTCCCTCCTGCACTTTAGCTACGTTTTCTATGGAAAAAAACACTTTGAGAATGTAAAAAATGTCTTGAGCAAGATTTGGAATTTATTATTTAGTGCAGGGATACATTCTCTATAGTTGGCTATCCATATTAGTCTGGTAAGAGAGGGACACACATCCTGTTCCTTCATTTGTTTTATTTGAGGTTTCTCCTTTGCTATGAAAATAACCTTAGTACTTCGCTTTAGGAACTTCAAACTAGAGCATCCTCGTGTGGAAGCAGTGTGTACAGCTCCTTTGGTTGATCATAATTGGTAGGCCCAGTAGGACACCGTTAAAAATTATTTTGTCCTGTACTTGTTTGTGTGACCTCCCTTCTCTCTTTTGGATTTAGCATGAGGCTCCTCTAAAAATACCAGGCTGTTTAACCTCTATTATCTGTAATATGCTCCAAAGATCTTTTCCCGCAGGCTTTTATTTGCCTGTTCTTCTCCTCAGCTGTTGGAGGTGAATTAAAAGTCAGTATTACTTTCCTATATTCTTAAAAAAAAAACACTCAAAGATATATTCTTTTGGTTAAATCACACATACAAGTTGTGCTTCGAGTCCCTGAACAGAGACCTTGGGTTAGAAGATGCAACCGCAGTGAGATGCAGTTGTGTTTTAAAAAGAGATATATACAACTATTTTTCTCTGGTCCTGGGCCAGCCACATGACTTTTGCATGCTTTGAATTCCAGCAGCTGCAAAGAAAATGGTGCTATAAGACAGAAAATGCCTGCTGCTCCTAGTATGCCTGTACTATCATCTAAGTGGAAGTGGTACCAGAGGAATACCTATTATGAGCATACCTAGCAGGTATGTGGTTGACCTCAGCTTCCAGCCCTGCATGCTCATCCATTGGATGGGGCCCTGTTGCTTAATTAAAACGTTTTGACACTAAGGCAAATATTAGTAAATACGCTGGTTCCTCTTGCTTTAATTATTAAGGTAGGAGACTTATCTGCTACCACATTTAGTCCCGTTGGAGTGCATAGAAGGCAAATATGATTGTGTATAGGGATCTAAGGTGCTGTCAGGTGCTTCTTATGTGTCCTTTTCTGTCGCAGATGCCAAAACCCTTCCTAAATGAAGGACTTGCACGACCGTTTGACATCTTGACACACATCAGCTGGGTGCACCATGATGGCAGTCTGCTTTACTCGACCCAAAGTGTCATTGAGCTTATTTGGATTTGTTAAGTAAAAATTATGCAGTAACTGCTTTCCCACTGTGCTGACATTGAATCCTTCATTTGATTATAGCAATACCATAAAGTCTGGGCAAATGTAATATAAAGGTCTTAGTAATAAAAACTGAGGCATGATCTATCCAAATACACACATGCAACCTGTACCAGATAGGTATCAGATAGATAATAATTTCTCATTCATAGCTCATTGCTGTAAAGGATTTAATACCTGTTGCTTCAGTGGAATTAGGGCTACTTTTCTGCAACAGAAACTCATGTATTAAGTAAAATGAAAAGAGATAGAAACTCTTCAGGTGTAAAATAGTTTTAAATCAATGAAAACAGGGTAGTGTAATGTCATACATGGCAAAGAGAAGCAAGCTCTATGTTTGTTGCATCCTAAATTTTAACTACTCCCAAAACAGTATTACAGAAGACTAACTGGCTCTCCTGCATAATTGCTGTACTGGAATTATATCCAAAAGATAAATGGATCCTGCTAAGACTTGTTAATCCCCATAGTGCTAGCAAGTTTAAGTATTAATATATGGGAATTAAAAATAATAATAATTTAATTCTAATTGGTCTTATTTTATGTTAAATCTTATCATCCATCTCCTGATCACATGAGTAGTATGATATCGAAAAGCACAGTAGCATGGTCTTAAATATTCTTTTCCATCTTCTGCAGCTCTGTTTCTTTTAATACATAACACTTGTGACTTCTCCTAGTAGGCACTGCAATCGTTTTCGCTTTCATAAAGGAAAAACTAAAACTTTGACAAGAGTTTAGAAATGTCTAGGTGACTGCCTCATAGCAAACTAATCAGACATAACACAGCTCATACAATAGTTATTGGTATAAATTGTTATTTATCACAGTGAAGGACGAAAACAAGATTAGCGTTCCAACAAATTCTGTCTAATTTGCTGCTGTGATGGTTTTTTGCCTTTTAGCATTGTGCATCTTTTGCCATCGCAAGTTGCTGCCTTCAAACTTTTCTGTGACTTGTTTGACCAGGTTCGCTTTAGTTTGATTTCTTTTGGTGTCTGCTAAAAGTTGTCATGAGTTTTTTTTATTCTTTACTGTGCTGGTAGTCAGGGTGCTTAAAGGAGGAACACTGTTATATCAGGCACATTGGATTTGATTGTGATCATATTTACAGAGATGTGAAAACTGGAATCATGCTTATCGGTGGGTGGGAGATCAGCATCTTGCCTGTAAGTGTAAGTCAGCAGCAGATTATAAAAAATACTGATGTTTAACACTGACAAAAACAACTTTAAGTATATGACCACCAGATTATGTTTCTACTCTGTAGATAGCAAAACTGAAGTTCTTAGCTCAAAGTAAAGCTTTGCAAGGAACAGGGAAATTAAATTCCTTTCCTGCAGTGCAACATCAATTCAAAAAACATCACTTACAAATAAAACATGTTAGATAACACACTTTCTAAATCACATATAAATATCAAAATAAGTACAGAAAGGCACCATCTTGTAATTTTGTCAACAATATTAATTTATTTCTTGATTATACCATGCTGGAATAATGGTCCCTCGAATGCATGGGGAGAATGTGTGAAAAAAGGCTGTGTAACAGCCATTTCACATCAAGTTATGCTTTGTTTTATTTTCGCACACCACCAGTCCTGCTCATCGTCATTAGAAGGGTTCACTTGAGATAGACTCTAGATATGCTTCTCTTTCACTTCCTCAAATTTGCTACAAATGCTGTCTTTAATGTTCAAGCTTAGCAACGAAGAAACGTCTCTGGGTGAGACTTTTAGCAGTACTTAAGAATTTAAAGAACCATTTAGGAAGGTTGAAGGACTTCGAGGCACACATTCGGCACTGAAAACAGCAGCTCCATCAGCCTCGTGTCCTGGGCTGCTCCTTCCCACCAGCATCCTGTGCCCATACTGGTGATGGTTGGTTTCCAGCTGGATCAGCTCCCAACAGCCCCGATGCAAGGCCAAGGGGCAGGGATTAGCATCTGCAGTAGGAAGGGAAAGGGATCTACGCTCTTTTCAGTAGCAGGGTCAACTTCTACCAAGTTAAAGCAAGCATTTAACCATAGCCTAAAAAATCCCAGCAGTTCTCTGAGAAACAGAAATCTTCCAGTGCTGTTCATACTCAATACAGACAACTTTCTGGGTCTTGCATCAGTCTGACGTTATTACTGCTTATACAAAAATTACCTCTGCTCTCTAACCTTTGAGCGCTGAGAAGTGAACAGGGTTAGCAAGACGGAAAGCAATCATTTCAGCCAGGGAATTAATTTTGAAACTGTAAATTAAGCTTCAGTTTAATACTCCCCATCATCTGACCTGCAAACTAACCAGAGAGCTAAGATATACAGCAAGAGAGACTTTTAAAGGATATGTCAGCTGGTTCTTGACATATGGTGCAAGAGACTTACTGTGCAAGGATGTCAGCAGTACTCGAAAGGTTAATGGAAGTGGGATTTGCAGAGACATGACTGATTCTTCTAGAAGAGTTGAGGGAAAAAAAAGAGGATTTGGACAAAGACCTTTTAAAGCCCTTTTGCATTTGTATCTTGCCAACCGAAGGGAAGAAAAGCGCTAGTATTTCTTCTAACTTAAATCACTCTATTTTCTTGGAGGGATCCAAAACCTGTCAAAGTTGAGATTTTCAGACTGAGAATGAGCTACCAGAATAAGTGAAATACTCAGTGTGAAGCTTATGAAAATGTATCTGTCATGGCATAGGAGAGTGCCTTATAATGTCAACAGAGTTAAGGTTAAATAATTGGATTTTACTGCATGTTGCCCTTTCTCACACACACGTGTGCGTGCCTGCATGGGCACACATTTCTGACATCTTTATCACATGTAGTTGAGCAGTCGGTACTCTTTTCTTTTTCAATTTAATAGGATGAATTAAAATACCTGTGTACAAGTAAGGAAAGCAACTCAGAAGAGAATTATTCTGTTATTGGGCCACCTGTGGTTTAAATTCCCTACTTAGATTAAAATAAAAATAAATAATGCCCTACTGTATGTTAAATATAAGACACATGCTACTTGTATTACATGAACTCATACTAAGCCAACAATTAAAACATAATAATAGGATGCACGTGGGAAAACAGCTTTTAGCAGCTTGAATTTGTGCAATTAAAATCATAGCCCCTCTGTCTGTTTGTTTTCACCATAAACTAAGATTTTCAGGGATACAGAGTGGAAGAGCCACAAAGGTATGCATCTGTTTGTCATATCCCTTTATTTGAGGTGTGGGCTACAAAGCCCTGTCCTGTGTCTGCGTTTATTGAATCTCTGCTGTCTCCCAGGGTCAGGCCCTGTTTTTTTCTGGCCAAGGTACAAGTGTAACGCTGCATGTGGCCTGTCTCAAGGACGGCCAGCAGCTCTCAGATCTATCATACCCTGTTATCTTAGCAGCCACGGGAGGATACTTTTGCAAAGGAATCTTTATGAGAAGGCCCTTGCAGAGATTTTCTCCTGTTGTCTGAGAGGTGATCCACTGCTCAGTGCCTGTCCTTTATCCCTTTTCTGACTCCATGCCCTTTCAAAGAGAACAACCACCATCAGAGCCAATTCTCTAGGTTACTCTCATCCACAGTGCTTTTAACCCACACAGAAGAGGAAAGGGTATTTTCATTCCTTTGTAGGACCTCACATACACACATGAGGCTTTCTACATTCGTATTCATGTATGATTCAGTCTGTTCCTTCAAGGGGTAGCTGCTCACAGTGCTCTTTATTTTGTCTACTGCTCACCATCAGCAGGAATATCAAATTTCCTGAGCTAATCGGAAGTATTTTTTATCCTTTGTATTTTTCTGCCATTAGCCTCATAGCCCTTGGGTTCAGATACACTTCTACCACTGTGACTTAAAAAGTTGTCCTGGGTCATTTGGCTGATCTGAGTGACTATCCGCATACATGTTCCTCGTCCATAGAAAATACCAGATATTGCACTGGAGACTAAATCTAATGTCCTTGTTTTTTCTGAGGAGCAAGTGTGTGTACACAGCCAGTTACCACCGGGCTCTGTGGGGCTTGGTAACATGAAATGCATTGGAAACCTTCTTTTCACATGACTTTTTTTCACATTATAATGTGCATCTACATCTCTGAATAGATTTTTGGCTATGTGCGCACGTGTGCGTATAATAAGTGATCACAGAAATGTTATTTAAGTTTATGGTTGTGTACATTTATGTTTATCTAAAGAGACAGGACTCTCAAAAATGCAATCTATATCTTTGCAACAGAAAGTGAAAGGCAAGGTACATTTTTGACATATCAACACATTTCAACACATTAAAATAACAATTTGCAGCCTTGAAGCTTTCTTTGTCCCTTTGTTGCAAGTAGTCTTGACCACTTGCAAATTTGGTGGCCATTTTAATGGTAAGTGATGCTCCCTGAATGACTTTTCTTGTTTGAGAAGTGAGTAAATCTGTTGACTGTGTGTATACCCCATCTCTCTGTTGTCGAATCCATGTGCTGTGCTATGCTATACAACAGCACGTCCATATATTGCTTTCCACCCTCTGTGTTTATCCTCCTTTTCTGAGAACAGTAAAAGCAGAAGTGAAATTAGGTCTCTACTGCTAATTTAAAAAGCTATGTACTCTGCACATAAAGCACTTAACTGTGGCCTATTAAACATGCTGCTATGACTTAACCAATTGGAAGCAGTTACCTGTGCTAGATATTACTCACACAGTAAAGGTGTGCTAATTTAATTAAAACTGATTTAAAAACTAAGCTTATTAGGCTAGAATAAACCCTAGTGAAGATACATTTTAGTCCATTCACACTCCATTCCTATTAGTTAAGCTAACTGTGGTAAATTAATTTATACATCGGTCTTAATTAAAGCAGAAGAACTTTGGGGTGTATCTCAACACCAAGTTTATTGTCTCTTGGGTCTGAATTTCTAAGAGCTTTGACCTGAGCGTGAATTAGAGAGGTTAACACCATGGGCCTATTGTTCAGTGTATGTTCTCTCTCACATACAACTCCCATGGACAACTTCCTTCAAAAAGCCAATGGTTCAAAATCACAGGTCAGGATGCCTTACAAAATGGAAAAGTCAAAAATCTTTTGTAGAAAATAAAAACTTGTAAACATTTATTTCTAAACTAAGACTTTAATTCTTTTGTTTCCTGACAAAACCCCCACAATAATTAATAAAAATACACATTTTTTAAAAGAGTGGAAACATACATATATGAGCTAACCTTTTTTAGCATATAACTGTTTTTTCCAAATGTTATCTTAGAAACATAGGCTCAAATTACCAAGCAAAATGGAAGGCAATGTCTTCATGCTTTCAGAGTTGTGTTATTTGTGCTTTTCTCTGCTTTACAGATATGTTTGGATAAAGTCCTATAAACCTTCTTTGGCATCTGAAATAGCCATTTCACATACTGCCAAGCTTATTGGGGCAATGGCATCTTTCTGGGTTGTGTTTCATCTTAGTGTTTTTCCTAAAGAGGCATATGAATGAGGGAACACAGATGTGACAAAATAATTGCCCACGTTAGGTGGAGCGATACATCCAAAAACGTTGGTAAGGCCCAAGGGAAGTAGCCAAGGCACTGGCCAACCTGGCAGCATTTCCATCTCTTGCTGGAGGCAGTTAAAAGCAATGTTGTAATTACTGGGATGGTCACAGAGAATTAGCAGCCTCCATAATGGATGTTACAGTTGTCCCAGCAGTGCATGGTGGTAACGGTTTATACATGCCATTATAGAGCATATTCTTTAAATATAGATCACCTCATTAAGCAATTTTGAAACAACCAGAATATAAACTGAGGCTTTTTCCTCTGTGTGACAGTCTCAAGTCCACAGGAGAGCAGAGAAATACTGGGAGAGGGACAGAAATGGTGTCCTTTGTTCTCAGCAGAGAAAGGAAAAAGGAAACTGGATGATGCGAGGATGGTAACAGTAACTTGAGTAGATAAAAGCTGATACAAAGATTAAGGAAATAAGCAGCCTGCCTCCATTCCCAGAGGAACTAGAAAAGTAATTAAATTAAATTCCAGCAATGTTTTCTAGGAAGAGATCTCTTACCTAATTGGGGCTAAGCACTGGGATAGTCTGTGGGAGAAGCAAGGAATCTACATCAGTGAGTCACAGAATATTAGGAGTTGAAAGGGACCTCGAAAGCTCATCCAGTCCAACCCCTGCCAGAGCAGGATCACCAGACCAGGTCACACAGGAACACGGCCAGGCAGGTTTTGGATGGAAATCAAATCAAGTCAAGCAAACACTTGCTGGGAATGCATAGATATCACTGATCTTTCCCTTGGACACAGCAGTGGGCTAGCTGACCTCTTGAGATCCTTTCCAACTCTACTGCTAATAGGTTTGCAAAGACTGATGGGTTGCAGGTACACTACATGGCAAAGCTGTTTCAAGTATTTTTGAAAAGTTAGTCCATTTTTTTCCATAATTCATGTATAATTGAAGTGTTATATGATATAGAATTTTACCAGTTGAGTGTGAAAATATGGGGTGTTTCATCCAGCTTGCCGAATCTCCCGTGCCTGGTTAGCGTGCTTCATCTGCTCACCAGCATAGAAGGTGACTTCCAGTAGAGCCTGTTTGGGAAGCAAAGCCCAGAGTCAAGCATTCACCACAGGTTGCATTTTTATTCTATGTAGGGGAAGAAATTACTTAACTCTTTCTAAAGAAGACCTTTCTATGTATCAGAAGCCTTGCAAGTGATACTATAAGGCTCAGCTGTGCTCCATCTTCCCATGTCCACCTTCTTCTATAAGCTCTCTGATGTGTGACACTTGCTGTGCCTTCTGCAACCCTGGAGTCCCAGTAGAAAGAGGAGTGAGGCAAAGGGTAGGAAAAGTAATGGCTTCTCCCTTTGAACAGCAGTGAGGTCTGCAGAAATCTCTTTCTCTGTTGTTTTTTCTGCTGTGTTTCACTCCCCTTCCCCCCTGCCCAGATCTGCAGCAAGTCTATAACCAAGATTTTTATGGAATATGGATATGACAGATACTGTGTCTGTGGAGACATTCCAGGTGAAATGTAATGGATAATGTAGTTTATATCGCAGTCTTTATTAAAGAATTTATGGGGTATGAATTCTTCATTGGCTAAGTGATGGGGTTGCTATGATTAAAAGTAACAGCTGGTTGGAGAAAGCAAAAAAAGATGATACTGTTAAGGTATATTTCTTTGCTGAGTCCTTGAGATCTACTGGTCCTGGAAATGAATAGATGTAGTACCTCCAATTTTAATAAGCTAGCAGCTACTTGTCTTGCAGGGCCTGAAGGCAGCAAGAGATGGGAGGAAATAAGCAGATGGCTTGAAGGAGACAATTCAAAATGCTAATTGTTGTCCGAGCTTGCCCTGTAAGGAAGTTCCAGAGACTAGAAGTAACATATGAATTGGAAAGCCACCAGAACAAAAAATTAAACCATAAAACGAACAAAATCAGGGCTATGGCGTAATGACAGAAGAAGACAAAAAAGAACGTAGCAAATGACTAGAAAAGCCTGCCCCATCAGGATTTATTTTAATCCCCTAGGATTAAGATACAAAGATGTATCTCGTAGGTAAGTCTTGTTGGGAGGAAGGAGTTCCACAGAGTAAGATGTTAATAAGTGACCCTCATCCCCTGCATAAAGAGAAATTACTCTCTCTCTCTCTTGCTTTCCCTAATCACTCATGTGCCATATCTAGAATCAATCCAGCTCATCTTCTGATTTCCAGCACCTTTGAGTCTGGAGTTATGTTATTTCCGAGTCTGTCGGTGGGTAAATGATCATACCAAAAATCCCATTGTCTTCAGCAGGGTGACAAACCCAGTGCAAGGCTGTCCTGTCATACTGATCATTGGCATAAAGCATCACTGCATTATTTTAATGGAGTTTGTGGTACTGCTTTGTGGAGATGTAACATGACCATTCTAACAAGAGTGAGTAGGCACAGAAATGGTTGTGTATATTTAGTTAATGATTAATTTACCTGGAAAACAGGCTTTGACTTTGCTTTGCGGCAATACTAGAATGCATCAGCTTCAGAACTGTTTCAAATTTGCAGAGTCAAGTCTCCGAGAAGCTCAGAGTTTTAAGATTTTCAATTAGGAAGTTTGCAATTTCCAGTTTGAAATGAATCTTTTTTTTTTTAAAAAAAACACCCCTCCTCCCTTCATTTCCACTAGAAATAACTTAGTAGTTTGTCCCTTGAAATTAATTTTATTCTAATTTTATCCTTTGGTACTCAATTTTAATTAAATTTTCATACCAGTTTTACTGCTGTAGAGTCAGTGTCAGAATTTGAGTGCCTTGGAACAAAGCATTTTCACCTCCAAAGTCCTCATTTCTTATCAGATTTACATTTCTATTGCTGTTTTGTTGTCTTTCTTATGATGCAATTTTAATTTAGATAGCAAGACATATTGATATTTATAGAAATTTCTGCATTTTGTATCTTGGTAATAAAATTCAAGCACTTTCGCTCTAATAAATGTACCTTAAGGAGTTCACAGTAACTTTAATAAACACTGAGATGAAAATCCAGGTTTTCCGATTAAGAGAAAATTATGCAGTCACCAGCTAACTGCCAAAAATAAGATACTTGGTCTGAGTGGAATCCATATTTGCTCAGGGAAACCGTAGCTGGCATAACTATCCCACAGGTCATGCGTAAGTGCAGCTGTGGCTGTAATGGTGCCACACATGGGAGTAGATATCATCTGTCCTTAGTTACATTTACCCTGATTATCTTTTAGTATTTTAAAAATCATTTTAACACAGTGGCTGGACCACATAGTGGAGTAGTTAACTTAGATACTGTCAGCTTCCAGCACCTCTGGGAATCTCTTAGGTCTACCAAGAGGGACCTCATGGTCCTTTAGATCCGAAGGACTCTGTGAAACCAGAGGGTTTGTGTCCCAGAGCAACCAGCAGCGTGTTGTCTATACAAAACCCAGGCTGAGATTGTGCTTTCTTTTTTGGAAAGGTTCCTGGTCCAAAAAAGGGCATCTTGTGAAGCAAGCTACTGTTCTTAAAAGTAGTGTCTGCGCTGTTAAGGGTTAGAGAATAAAGACATAAGATTTAATATGGCCAACTCATCTCCTCTACCATTTCTGTAAAGCAAATTGGCTTTTTGAGTACATCGTGTGGAATGAATTAAGAAGACACTAAAGTCAAACTGCAGCATTGCATCTTTTAGTTACGTCTAAGTGCTTTTTAATAAAAATAAAGCAGTATTCAAATTTGCATTTTTATCTCGCATCCTTGTTTCGTGGTTTATCTTTTTCAAAAGAAGTGTTGAACTTCAAGAAAACAGAGCCTTTCCCCCCTAAAAATACTCAGCATCTGCAAATTGCAGTTCACCCTTATATTTTCCCCATCCTTAGTGCCCCATCTGATGATGCACACAAAGTGGCTATGATGCTCAGTACAGATTGCTTCTGTCAGTTACTATATTACTGGGAAAAATATATCTTGGAAAAGATGTATTTATATTTTCTTACTAATATACCTACTCAGAATCTAAAAAGAACAAGGAACAACCTTATTAATGGTTGAGCCAGGAATAGTCTGCAGTGCTTTATATACAGCTCGTAGTTTCATACTGAAAATGTTAAAAACTCTGCAGTAGAAGCTTCTTAATATAACCCAAACATTTGTGTCAGTTGAACTCTTGTTTCTTTTAAACCTCTTGAATGTCTTTGATTTCATACAATCATAGAACATCTCAAGTTGGAAGGGA
>NW_010172036.1:0-811 GCF_000695765.1 Mesitornis unicolor | reverse complement strand
TGGTAGATCACTGGAACAGGTTGCCTAGAGATGGTGGTGGAGGCGGCCCAGTCCCTGGAGACATTCAAGGTCAGGCTTGATGGGGCTCTGAGCAACCTGATCTAGTAACATTGTCCCTGCTTACTACAGGGGGGTTGGACTAGATGATCTTCAAAGGTCCCTTCCAACCCAATACATTCTATCATTCTATGATTCTAAGACCGGTCTGGCTGAACAGAGAGCTTTGGCTGGATCTCAGAAAAAAAGAGCAAAGTCTATGACCTTTGGAAGAAGGAGCAGGCAACTCAGGAGGACTACAAGGCTGAAGCAAGGTCATGCAGGGAGAAAATTAGAAAGGCTAAAGCCTAACTAGAACTTAAATTGGTTAATTCTGTGAAAGATAATAAAAAAGATTTCAACCGTTATCGAGGTGAGCAAATTGTCAGCTGTTTACCCCAGTGCTGGAGCCAATGTTTTGGCTACCAATGAGCAGTTCTTACGCAGCATCAAAACTGTGTCTCCAACATTCCTCCCTGAGCCCCATGTAGTCTGGGGTTGAGTGAGAGCTTGCTAGGGCAACTGACCCAAGTTGACCAAAGATATATATTCCATACCATATGACATCATGCTCAGCAATAAAAGCTGGGGGAAGAAGGAGGAAGGGGGGACTTCCAGAGTTATGGTTTTTGTCTTCCAGAGCAACTGCTGTGAGTACATTATTAAATGGCAAGCTTCTGTGCGGGTCGTGGAGTTTGCTGGCTGCATTGCTCATGGTGATGGTTTATACAGTTGCTCCTGGGTAGGGGGTCAGGAAAAGGAAAGGAGATTTGTG
>NW_010172035.1:1228-5648 GCF_000695765.1 Mesitornis unicolor | reverse complement strand
ATCTGTGCTGAATGTGGAGGCTACACTGGGACTGTGACTGTGGACAACCATAAATAACTGGAAGAAATTATTTAAGGGCTTGATCCAAAGGCCACTAAACCCTGTGGAAAGCCTATTGATGAGCTGGTGGCCTCTACCTTGGGCCTGATATCCCCCAGCACCACAGACTCCAGCAGAAGGCTTCGCATGGCCAGACCCGCTCCTGCATAGACCCCACCAGCCCAGTGCCCTCCACCTGCAGCCTATGCCCACAGAAGGACTGGGAGCTGCCTGGAGGCGAGGGATGGGGATGGCCCAGGCAATGGTGTATGGAGATGGAAACAGTGCCTGAGATTTCTTGCTAGGCTGGCGTGGAGAGCATGAGATTTTTGAGCAGATGATGTTGGGTATCTTTTAAAAGCCCTTTTGCCCAACAGTAACGTCCGTAAAGGGACCTGTGATCCTTCAGCCTGCCTGATTTGATCTGACACTGGACCTTGGCTTTTTTGTCCTTTTATTTCCTTTTATACACTGGAATCAGAGGAAGCCTTCCCAGCACCGACACCACCGAGAGCTCCTGCTCCTCTCTGGGCTGTTTGCTTGAGTTGTACATGTTTGAGCCAAAGATGCACGTGGGTGAGTAAAGTCTACAGGGGTCTCCAGGACTGCAGCTAGGTCAGTTTTGAACTTGTGTCAACAGATACTTCACCATCCCTGTGGTTTTACTGTGCCTTCAAGAGGCACTTATTTCCCTGAGCAAGTACTAGTGACAGTAGCCTTCCTGCCTGCCTTCCTGCTCCTGTCTCACCTCTGTGGTTGAAGTTTCCTCTTCAGCCCACGTGTCTCCTCCTGCACGAGGACGCCAGGACCCTTTCCCTGTGCTTTGTGGGTTAGGGTTAAATGCTGAAAACCGTCTAAAAAGGGAGCCCCACTTCCAAACATTTAAACCAAAGACTATGTTGTTATAAGAGAGAAGAGCACGGTGCATCAGCTGCTGCTCTCCAGGGTGTCACTCCATCCCCACATGCAAGGGGGCTGCACCTAACGATGCCCCGCATCAAGACAGCGTCGCTTCTTAATTTTCATCTGGTCACTAGGGCTGGTGGTGTTTCAGCCTTTCCAAAGTGGATCCAGCAGGTCTTTGATCAGATGGCTTCCTATTGCACTCAATAAATGTCTGCCCTACAGTCTGCCTCTTCCCTTTTCTTTAAAACAAACAACCAACCAAACAAAAAATATCCTCCTGCCAAATACCCTCCATTTGCAGCAGCAGCTGAAGGATACGTTCCAGAAGCAGATATCCAAGCAGGGGCTTCTGTCACACGTCAGCACCTGCTGCTGCTCCACTGCCATCCCCTCCTGTAACTGCGGCTCGAGAGGCACTGCTGGACACCACGTCCCTAGTAATGGCTCATTATACCAGTGCAAACTGGAGTTTGCACCAGCCTCTTCTGAGGAAAGGTCCTCGGTGACTTCAGCATCAGACCTCAGCTCAGGCAGGTGCAGAACAACAGTGCAAATGTTTTGTGTTTATTAGGCAAATGATGCAGACAGGCATACGTATTCCCTTACAGAGTGAGGAAAACAGCAGCCCCTCAGAGGGAGGTGATCCAAGTGCTGGCGAGGGTGTTGCTCCTCTACAGGAACAGCACCTTGGCCCCTCCAGAGGGTTTGGTGAGGTAGAAGGAGGCTGTGCTGCTGTATTTCTCCTAGGAGACAAGAGGAACAGTCAGTGCCGGTGCTCTGGGGCTGCACTGCACCGCAGCAAGAGGCTGGGCTGGGGAATGCTTTTGGGCTGGACCTGGGGGGAGAAAGGGTGAGTAACCAGCAGGGCATCTCTGCCCCTTTCACTGTTTGATAACTCCCAGTCATGTTCCCTCTCATTCAGCCTGGGCAGAGGCACAGCCCTTTTGGTCTTGGCTCACTTCAGACATCTTCCTCTGCCCCTTCTTTATCCCCCCTGCTATTTACAGGGTGCACCATAATCTCCTATAGCAGCAAAATGAGGCACTGCCTCATTCACAGGCCCCATTTCCCAACACCCCCATTTTGCCGGCGTTTTCAACCACCAGTGCCAGCTGAGCTGCTGATTTAGAGAACAGAGATGATGATACCGAGATCTTTCCTGGGCTGTAACTGCTGGCATTAAGCTCAGCACTGCCTCAGCTTGGCTTGGATTACTTCTCCCTAGATAAATTTAGTCTTCCTGAAGCTCACCTGGCACCTCTTTGCTCATTTTCTCAATGCAGTAAGGTCCTTGGGCAGAGCTCTGTGACCAGCATAGTGCTGCGCTGCCTGCAAGACCTTAGTAGCATCAATAGCCTTGGCGCCATCCCTGTGTGGCTCTGGATGGGCTACATCAACTCCGAGCCCCTCAGGAGAGCAGCTTCAATAGCGTTTCTGGGCCATGACCCTGACTCTTTCATTGGGATCTTTAAGTCAATCTCCTGGTGCTTTTCTGCCACGTACCTGGATGTGTTGCTGGGCTCTCTCTGCAGCCCTAGTCTCCAGCAGTGTCACGGTGCAGCCTCCAAAGCCTCCTCCGGTCATCCTGCTGCCGTAAACCCCATCCACCTCCAGGGCTGCTGCTACCAGCTCGTCCAGCTCTGCACAGCTCACTTCATAGTCGTCCCTGGAGAGAGAAGACCCATGGTCAGCCCTGTCCTGCACCCCTGCACTGCAAACAGCTGCAACAGGCATCTTGGTGCACCCACTGCTGTAGCAAACTGCAGCAATGCAGGATGCTGCAGATCCCGATCCAGCTCTCTGCCTACAAGTGCAGCTACACGTGAGCAGCTACACATGCAAGCATCAGGGACCTTCTGGACACTGCTGTGAGCATCACACGTCTGCAATGTACACAACCAGCTGCTTTGTACCACCTCCCCTGGTGAAGAACCCTGTGGGGGTTTTCTTAAAACTCCCCAGTGGGCTGAATTGTGAGAGACACTGGGCAGGACACAGCAAGGGAACCCCACAAGGACTCAATGCTGCTGCCCCCAGCACAGCCTGCTCTGCCCAGGGGTGGTACAACCTCACCTGAGCGAGTTGTGACTCTCCACCATCAGTCTCCCAAATGACTTGTAGTCCCTGTTCTGCAGTGCTTGTGCTGCCTGGGCTGTCCGTGCTATCTCGCTGATGACGTGCCTGGCCCGCCGGTACACCTCCTCGCCAAGCCGGGTCCTGGCCGCTGTGAAGACATGCACATCCTTGCAGTGAAGCTGGTTGGGTCTGTGGGATGCTGCTGGGGGTGAGCACAGCTGCATCCTGAAACCCCACGTCTACACTCGTGCCATGCTCCTATCCTGATGCATGCATCCCCCCATCCACCCCGGGTGCTGCCCCACAGTCTCAGCCCATGCCATGGGGCACTGAGGAGCAGCCAGAGCTGAGGGAGCGACTATCCTCACCTTCCAGCTCAGTCATGGTGGCATCTCGCAGGCTGGCCTTGCCGAGCGCTGCCGCCGCCTCCTCGCACTGCCGCCGGCGCGTGGGGTACTCGCTGCCCGTCAGTGTGTGCCGCACATTGGAGTTGGTGATGAGGACGGTCAGGCTGGCATCGGTCAGCGGGACGAGGACTGTCTCCAGTGACCTGCAGCGAGAGCTCAGTGCGGGCTGTGTGCCTGTTCCCCCTGCTCTGGCCCTCGACCATCCATCTGGGAGAGGCCACAGGGCAGGCAGCTCCTGCCTCCAAGAGGCAAAGTCCATGTGGTTTAGGATTTCGTTTGAGCATTTCAGTCCCTCCCAATTATTAGTTCCATAATAGATCCTAACAACTTTGTAGGAAAGACAGACCAGGCAAGAAGCAGAAAGGATGCAGGAGGAGGAATCAAGAATTAAAACACAGGGAGCCCCAGCCCCTCCATAAGATATTGGGCTGGGTTCAGGGGTTAACTCCTCCCTGCACGCCTGCATTTATTTATGGCCATGGGATCAACTCATCCCCACCTGCCCAAGGAGGTGGGCATGGCACAGCCAGCTTGGTGCCCAGCCCTGACCTGCAGTCAACGAGCAGCACGTGGCCTTCCTTGCCCATCACAGAGATGAACTGGTCCATGATCCCACAGGGCATGTTCGCAAACGTGTGCTCCGCTTTCTGGCACGCCAGCGCCTTGGCTACCAAATCACCGTCATCTGTGCCAGAGCAGAGAGATGCAGGTGAGCAGCTCTGGGACCTTCACCCCTTGGCCTGGAGCAGAGGGAGCAAACACAGAGGTAAACGATTGCTTTCCCAAGGAATGGGGTTTTGCTAAAACAGCTGCAGGTGCTTGCTCCTGCACCAGTGCACAGCATTTCTGCCAGCCTGGGTCCCTGGATCCAGCTGGATGTCATAATTTAACACTGGTGTCTCAGACCTCTCGATTTCTGGGGACATGAGGGTGGAGAGATATTCCCAAGGGAACATCCTCTCAAACCCCCCAGCCATCCCCAGGGGTGGTCC
>NW_010172035.1:296-1197 GCF_000695765.1 Mesitornis unicolor | reverse complement strand
GCGTGTATGACCCGGAGGAGCCCCACAGCCACAATGGTGCCAGCTCCAGCCACAGCGGGGGGTTGTGACCCACTCCACAGCAGTGTTTCCCCAAGGGCTGTGGTCTCTTGCACACCCCTCATCCCAGCTCCCACCCAGGAATGGAGGTGCTGGGTGCCAGGACCAGCTGCTGCCTTACCAGGGCAGAGCTGCTGGAGGAAGGTGTAAGCAGCCACCTCCAGAGCGGCTGAGCTGGAGAGGCCCCCACCCAGGGGGATGTCACTGGCTATCACGGCGCTGAAGCCTGGCACGGGACCACCTGTGGGAAGAGATGGGAAGAGAGGGGCTGTGAGCCCCTGCAGAGCTGCCCTGCCCCGCAGTTCGTAGAGAACCAGCTCCTGATGGAGAGGAGGTCCAATATCCCACTTTAAAACACAAAGTGACCCACGGCAGAGTGTGACCTGGGCATCCCCTCCCAAACAGAGGGGTCTTAGGAGCTGAAAGCCTCTCTGCTGGAGTCTGGCCCCTGCAGCAACTGCGGGATTGCGCCAGCACTGGAAGGTCCCCTGAAGCCCACCAAAAGCCGGCACCAAGCACTAGCCCTGTGTGAGGGGGGGCCCTAAACCGCGCGGCAGCCTTGGGCCTTACCCCGGTAGTGCTGGATGACGCCCTTGACATAGTTGGCCCAGCGAGGCTGCCCCGGGCTCAGGGGGCTGCCTTGGCGGGGAGCTGGGAACTGCACCCTGTGGGGCTCGTCTGCCTCCGGCGAGGTGGTGAGGATGGAGATGGTCCCATCCTGCGTGGGTGATCCCACCAGCACCGTCCCCAGCTGCAGGGCCTGAAGGGGTGAAGGTGGGCTCAGACCTTTGAGGCATGCCTGGGCACATCCCCACTGGTGGCAGGGGACAGCCATGGTGGCTTC
>NW_010172035.1:0-248 GCF_000695765.1 Mesitornis unicolor | reverse complement strand
GGAGCCACCAGCCCCCATCGCACGCTCCAACTTGTCACGGCATTAAACTTTCCAGCTATTTAATGCCACCCAGGGTGAGTCCTAGCATGGAAATGTTGTGACCGATTGCCCCAGCTCAGCACTGGGGTGCTGGCTGCTGGAGTCCGGGGGAGTGGAAACCCAAGACAGGGACATGAGAGGCTTCGGGAAGTTTTCTTGCCTGCGCAGGAATTCAGCTGACCTGCTCCCACGCTCCTTGGCCTCAAAAT
>NW_010172034.1:0-5453 GCF_000695765.1 Mesitornis unicolor | reverse complement strand
TGCCTGGCAGCTCCAGCCACTCGTCCCCAAAATGCCATTGATGTTTAAATGGGGAGGGCACATCCACTTAAAACTGAGTTAACTTTGCACCTTCAGTTTCTGGAGATCTGGACTGGAGCCTTCATTTAAATCCTAAGTAACAGAATAGAAACATTTTTACTGTACTGAACCGAGGTGCTGAGTGAAGAAGCCCAGGTGGGATCCGGTACTGAAGGGAAAAAGCAGAAAGGTTTTAAAGCAGCAAACATGAAACCTACCAACTAGAACTGTGCCCAAACTGCTCCAGTCTGGTATTTGAAACCATTTTAAATGCTGAAATGGCAATTTTAAGTGCTTTCTGTAGGGTGTACTTGACTTCATCATCACCCAGCTCTTTTCTCTTTATTTTTCTGATTTAGGAAAAAAAAAATCCCATCTTTTTTTCTTTTTTTAAACACATTAATGTTAAAAAAGGTCCTCGCTTCAACCAAGAGCCTTTGATTCAGAGCAGAGTGTCATCATCGTAGGTAATCTTAGCTGAGGAATTCTGATTTGGAAGAACCTTCGGAGAGCTCCTCTGATTAAACTGAAGTCCATCGCCAGTCGTGAGACTGCTCTTACTCACAGTGAGCTTCCCTAAATACATCTCAGGTCTGGTGAACCTTGCTTTTCTCTTTATCTGTCTGTTGTTTGAAACACCAAAGCCACGTAGGTAACTCACACCGTGTGGCAGAAATGCAGCTAAGCACTTTACATCAGGAGTTACACCTTTGTGTAAGGTTTTGGTAGATGAAAACAATGTAAATGTAAAGGAAATTAAGGCTGCTGCTTTAATCTGGAGGAAACCCATGTTTAAAAATACAGGGAAATTGTCGTCTTTGTGGTCCTATTCCCCCCCCCCACGTGTATTACACATCTTATTTAATAGAATAAGAAACAAACATTTATCAACAAGAGTTGTTTAAAGTAAATGTCAGCAGTTGATGGATGTGTTTTTGCTCTTTTGAAAGTCCGGTTGGTTTTGACATGAGTGTGTTTTACTGTACTTTTGGAGCACATCGTACACGGTATAAACAAAGTTGTGTTGTTTTTTAATCTCGAACTTTCTAATTAGGCTTAAAAACGATGAGCAATTGATTAATGAAGGACATTTTTAACACATCATCCTTTGGGCCTTGTGTCTGTGTACACGTTGTTTTTGTGGTGAACCCTTGCAGATCTTCAGGAACCCTTACAAAAACCTTGTTTGTCCATTTGTGAGGGTGTAGTTGCTATGGGTGTTGAGTGGTTTTTAATGCTTTTCTTTGTCTCTTCAGCTGTGATGGGGCTGGAGCTGATCTTTCTCCCAGGTAATATTGGAGCTGTGTGACTTAAATGTCATGGGCTCCCTCCAGCTCTGCACAGCTCCCTGTCCATGCAAAGCAAAGGTAGCACAGGAAGAGATTTCATTAATTTCACCGATACGGCTTTGCCGTGGAAAAGCCATAACGTTTTATATGCTAAACATGCTGAAACTTATTTATTTTAAATAGTTTTGTGGGAGTTTGTGTGCTAAATGATGATGGCACTACTCTGTTCTCCTCTTAACTTTTCAGATCGTGTACTTAGACTTCCAGGATGGCAATAGAAAGTAAAGTTTAGAGTGTTAAGTTACTTTGAGGAGACTTTTTCTGTGCTTTCCAAAATCTTTGTACATTTATAAAGGTCTCCAGACTCTGAGTTGGATTTCACCAACCCAAAATGCTCAAGTTGGTCCTAGTTGGTTACGTGGTAAGGCCTCGTGTACAGTCTCTGTTCACGACAATTTTGATCTTACGTGCTCTTGGATTTTGCCTTCCACTGCAAATAAAGCAATAATACCACGAAGAACATTAGATCCACGCTAGTTTTAAATTTCAGAAGTTTTAAACCTATGATATTAAGTACCTTTATTGTTTTCGGCCTTTAATGGATTTTCTCGTGCTGGTATGTGGCTGTAATCCCGTCGAGGGTTGGTTTTCAGTTGACTGAGCTGTAACCTGGCAGCCGTATGCACTTTTGTGCTCACCACAAAGCTGTGAAAAGCTGCTCTGACATTCTCAAATATATTTGTCTAAACTTTTTAACTGGGGAGTTTTAGCATTAGGTGAAGAAAAGCAAGCTGCAACTGTAATATATCTAATATCTGCAAGTGAGTTTTGGTAAGAATGGTTGAGTAGGTTTTCAAATGATCAGAACTTAAAAGGAGCCTTTTATGTCCTAATAGATAACATCTGAGATGAAAGCAGCACTCCTTTGTCTAGGCTCCAGTTCCCTCCCATCTTATTTACTGTAAGACCTCCTGTCTGCCCTTCTATACTCAGGAAGCTGTTATGAATAGGATTTTCCAAACTCATCATTTTAACCCCATCATTTTCTCCTTCATCCCTTTCCCTGCTCCATGGCACCCACATTATGAAGATCTCATCCTTTGCCATCTCCCCGGCACCGTTTGGAGTTGCTCTGGGTTCCTCAGCCACAGGCAACCGTTTCCTTCCTTGTGATGTTTTCACAGAGACTTTTACGCTTTCTTCTTCCTTGGGAGATCCTCATAACTGTATCTACATCACTGGCCATAATACTCATAAAATTCTCTTTTCTTGTGATGTTTATGTAAAACTTAGATAGTTAAGATACCTTTCTTTTAAGATACTTCCTTTAAGATGTCGTTCATTTAGTGATGCCAACAATCTCTCTGTGTGTGCCCTGCCTCTGTAATCTGCCACTCATCACCTGCCTTGTGCTTGGATTATAAAATTGCTGGGTAAGGACACTGTATTCGTTCTGTAATTACACAGTAATTACACTTGGCTCTGATTAAAGTGTGTTACACTCTTGGATTTATAGGAGAGAGTCAAAACGTGTGGCTGTTGCCTACTTGTGATCTTTTAGGGCTACAAAGATGATTTAGGGCTACAAAGATGATCAAGGGAGTGGAGCATCTCCCTTCTGAGGAGCGGCTGAGGGAGCTGGGGCTCTTTAGTTTGCAGAAGAGGAGACTGAGGGGAGACCTCATTCATGTTTATAAATATAGAAAGGGTGAGTGTCACGAGGATGGAGCCAGGCTCTTCTCGGTGACAAACAATGATAGGACAAGGGGTAATGGACACAAACTGGAACACAGGAGGTTCCACTTCAATTTGAGAAGAAACTTCTTCTCAGTGAGGGTGACAGAGCACTGGCCCAGGCTGCCCAGAGAGGTTGTGGAGTCTCCTTCTCTGGAGACATTCAAACCCCGCCTGGACGCCTTCCTGTGTAACCTCATCTGGGTGTTCCTGCTCCGGCAGGGGGATTGGACTGGATGAGCTTTTGAGGTCCCTTCCAATCCCTAACGGTTTGGGATTCTGTGATTCTGTGATTTCCCATTTGTTGGATTTAATGTATAAAAGATCACATTTAGTTCATGAAGAACTCTTTCTTCTAAGTCTTGAGCTTGCACTGAATAGCAGTTTCAGAATTTTCTATATTCACCAAGAAACAGCAGAAAGCAAAGAACAGATAATATCCAAATATATTTACTGGGTTTTTTTGATAAATCAGTTTTGTGTTTCCTCTGAAAGTGGTGTATTTTATTTTGAAAAACCTTACAAGAACTTGTCCTTCAAAACGTCACATTGGTCAAACCAGACTTTGCTTTTTTCCTAATGCAGCTTATATATAGAAAAAAATATTAACTTAAGCAGCTGCTGCAATTTAGCCCAGCAAATCCAAAATCTCTTATTATTCAACTGCAGAATAAGCTGGCTAAAGATACTGTGATTGTATTGCTCACTTCTCTAGGAGATCTGATGAGGGCATTCTTTTGCTCAATACTGGATCTTGCTTCCAAGATACGAGGGAGTTCAGAATGGAAGGGATCTTACAATACTGCTGTTCTTACACATACTCAGTGTATGGTAACATGTGAAATATTTAATCTGTGACTTACTGTACAAACAAGAGGAACATCTGTTCCTAAAACATGAATGCACGTTATGTTATCCTTTTAAATCTTTCACAATAGAGTTACTGTCCTATCTTGAATTTTGGGAGGAAGAAGAAAAGCAGGACCTCTCGTCTTTGTGGTATAAAGATGGCCCATTCAGCATTACTGTGCTGCTTTAAAAGCAGATCTTTTTAAAAACGTCTGTGCTAAAGCCAAGGCTTTGAAATTACTGAGAAACAAACACACTGCCCTTAGTATCTGTGAAACGCTCTTGAAAAGAGCTGCAGGAAAGCTGTTTTGAAGTGATATAAATAAAATGGCAAGATGCGTAAATTTAGACTTTGGTTCGGTGAACTCTGCACTTGATGCACTGACACACCACGTTGGCACCGTGTGTGATAGTTTGGTATCACATCTGCTTCCTCTGCATTCCTTTTACTGCATTTTAAGACTATAAAAAGTACAGAATCAGAAATGTAAGTGTATGTGTTTTTTCAGGAGATAAGGGCAAACCGGTCTACACGGGGTGTTAATTAAAGGAGGAATAATGTTTTTCCAAAGAAAACTGTTCAGTCACATATTATCTCTTCAACTTTGCATCCAAAACACTCATTTTACCATAATAGGATCAAAAAGTGCTCAGAATTTGCTTTCCCAAATGTGAATCCAAGCAGCTCTTTGTACGTGACCCAGACTTAACCTGTCCACAGGATTTTCCAGTTCGCTGTAAGATCAGATCTCTGTTGTTGTATCGTCATTTGCAGCACTTTGCTCGTCCTGCCAGGCTCCTTCTGACCGGATACAGACGGGAAAAAATGACCTTTTAACTAGCAAACTGTATAACAATATTATACACAGCTCATGTGAAGACACTGATGAGACTTCAGTAACTTGTGCAAACCAAAGAATGCCATAGAAATTGGATTGCTTTGGGGTTTTTTTATTTATTATTGGGAACAAACAAATAAACAGGGGTTTCTTCCAGGTGTCTGTCACAGAGGTGTTTGCACTGACAATCTGGTGCACTGTAAAGTTAAATATAACAAAGAGGCAATAAACAAGGAAGTGGGCAAATTTTTGCCACAACTCCCAGCATCTGAACTGCTTTTTGTGGTGGGAGGAGGATTTGGTGATCGCAGCTTTAAAGCGAGCTCTTTAACCTTTCTTTCAGCATGAGCTGTAAATGACACTGCTGGATTTGTAGGGTAACATGTAACCTGATTGTCACTCTGCTCCTTGTATTTGATGACTTTTAGTTGATGAAGTCAGTGCTCTGTAGTCTCTGTCAGTTCATCGCTGCCCCCTGAACTCTTGCAGGAGCTAAGGACTCAGGCTAATAGAAATTTCAAAAGATTATGTTGAATGTTTTACACAGCCAAAATATTATTTAATTTCTCTAGAAATGGGCGTTTATTTTTGTAGGTTACAGTTAGGGTTTTCGGGGGCCTTTTTGGAAGGTGAATTTATCATTTTGCCTTTGTCCTGCAGCCACCAGTCGCTTTTCCCACAGCATCTTGCTCAGGAAGCTGGC
>NW_010172033.1:3206-7870 GCF_000695765.1 Mesitornis unicolor | reverse complement strand
GTCTAGTGGGAGGTGTCCCTTCCCATGGCAGTGGTGTTGGACTTGGTGATCTTTAAGGTCCCTTCCAACCTAAACCATTCTGTGATTCTATGATTCTATGAGAGCTGTGCAAATCTGCTGGCTAGGTGGTGGTAAAAGGAGCACTCCAACTCTCCCTCTCCATCCCTGGTGATGTGCTGCACTTGTGAGAACATCTGACAAGCCAGTTTAGGGAGAAGAATGGTCAGAGAACTTAGCTTTACAGGTTGGCTTGCTCAGGGATTAATGAGAGGAAGCAGAAATGGCCTTTTTGGTTGATTTAGCCAGAATGTGAAACCTCACCTGGAGGAATGGCCAGTCTATCTTCTAGAGAGCATGAAAAGATAGGAAATTGTCTCAGGAGGAGAGATCTGTCTGGGCCATTTTGAAGACTTAAAAAGGAAAATGAGTTTTAATAGCTAACCTACTGTGCTTAAGGAGGGGGATGCTTTCAGAGGATGATGTTCTATAATATAGAGGTTTTTTGTAATGAGTATGACACATGAAAGCATTCACTACGAAGGAGATCTAGAAAGTTACCTTGCTAGAAAAGGAGCAAGCTAGCTTCTTCAAGGAGTGGTTTAATGTAAGCAGGTTTACAGTGCAGGTTTTTTGTAATTTCTTATATCTTTTAGAAATATTTTTAATATGTTGTATATTTTATGTTGCATTTATTGCCATTTCGTGCCAACTGGTATTAAGTTCAGTATGTTTTTAAAGTTACCAGATATTAAAAAGCCATCGCTTATCCAGTTTTTGGGAAGTCTATAAACTGGGGTAACTTAGCAAGTACCTTATTTACCCTTTTGATTGTCTGGAAAGCATACTAACAGAACTGCAGAGGTCGCATGGAGGATTTAATGGCTACTGTTAGGCACTGGCATACAGCAAGGTACTGTGGCAAGTGTTTCCATGAAGAAGTGTTGTAACAAGCTTTAAGATTCCTAGTGGAGCAGCCCCACCTCACAACGTATTAATCTGCTTGTTTAATTTTATTTACAAAGTTTTGAAATTTTAACTTTGTATTGGCAGATTTTTCTGCAAATACTGTGCATTTTGGACTCTGGCAGAAATGTGATCATGTGCCTGTGTCTAGCACAGGGCAGGTCTACTGCTGAGTGACCTGGTAGTGCACAAATCTGAAATGAAACTGAGATTTCTGTGGATATGTTCTGTCCTGAGCATGGTAGCCATGGTAGTTATAAAAGGGAAGAAATAAAAAGAAATTTAAGACATAGTAGAGATTTTAAGACAATTGTCATTCAAGAAATGCAAAATTTGTAACAGTGAGAAAGTCTAGGGTAAGGTATCACCAGCTCTGCTGAAACGTAGTTATGCCTACTGCTAGTTTAATGATCAGTAGCCAATAACATAAGAATATTCTTTTGCTATCTAGTCAAATAGAGGGAAAGTAGGTTTCAGAAATAAGGTTAGTAATTTCACCACAGTGAATGTGATCCTGCTCTGGCAGGAGGCTTGGACTGGATGATCTTTTGAGGTCCTTTCCAACTCCTAATATTGTGTGATTCTGTGATTATTATGTATTACTGTTACACGCAATACTGTGTATGGTCTCTTCCTTTTGCACATAGATGGCATCTGATGGTGGTAATGAGTGTTGGACATGGGACAAATTTAAAACTGTTTCCCATCACTTTGTCCAAGCTCTTTGCCTGGTTTTCCTCCTTCCAACTCCTGCAGCTGATGGCTAACAGCAGTCACTGTGGTGCTGATGTATCTGCAAAATAGTTAGACTTTTCTTTCAGACTTATTTCTGTTAGTGTTAGACTGGTAAAAGGGGTAGTAAGTTTTGAAAAGAGAGAGCTTGGGCAGAGAGTGGCATCACCAGTGTTTCCATTTAAAGCTCAGGGCAAGCCGAGGGAGCAGCATTTTCTCTCTGTTGTCCCCTACCCTCCCAGAGGAGGATTAAAAAAAGGGAATAGAGCAAAAGATGCTTCACACAAGGTTGCAAGTTAAGACTGTAACAAGTTTAATGAAAAAGCAACAGGAGAAAGGAAAAGGGAATTAATAAGGGATAAAGGATATTTAACTATATACAAAACCCGATCCCAGTAGTCCCGAGTGGAATTGTCTGAGCAGTGCCTCGTGGCTGCTGTGACCGCTGTGACTTGTCACCAGGGACCGCAGTGGTGCGGGGAAGCGGGTGGTGGTGGATGCTGCCGAGCACGTGGAGGTAGCCCTAGCCGCCCCAAGATGCGACAGAAAGCAGCCCAGGAAAAAGCCCGCGAAAACCTCGGGCCTCCTTGGTTTTTTATAGACTGTGGAAGGAAAGGGGAGGGAACAGTACTGATTCTCTGACCCCCCAGGGTCCTACAGACACCACCTGTCCTTCCCTTTCAGGCTGGTAACCTTTAAATCATAACAGCCAGTAATGCTAAGAAAGACTCCTCTGTAAGAGGGAGAGAGAAATTTAAAGAGGAAGAAAGGAGACTGTGAGTATGAAGTATAGAAAGATGACTGGAAGAAAAATGGGACATGAGGAGAGGGATCTTTTGAAAGATGTGAGGCATTTTCATTCTATTTCAGTGCAGTGATATCTAATCTTCATACTGTGTGTCAATCTTCCTCTCTTTTTATCCTCTCTACTGTTAAGATTTCATGTTGGTAACGTACTCTCTTTTTAATGTCATGCTCTGTTAAAAATTCCCAACCTCAGCCATTATCTTATTACTTTCTCCTCATTAATCTGAAAGAAATAAAGGTAGGTCGTGGTGGTGGTGGTATTATTATTGTTATTGTTGTAGTTGATATTATTATTATTATTATAATTATACACCAAATAGCACCTATTCACATGTTTATTAGGTATTGATTCATATCAAAAGTCTGATTGCCAGTAGAAAATGAGCTCTTCTGTCTCCTGGTTAGCGGTAGCTTCATCAGGCAAAGTTAAGCAGATCTTGTGTACTGCGGTGTTGCAAATACATTGTGCTACTCTGGAGCGTTTCAGAAAGCTTTTTCAGTTTTCGCTAATTGTGTTTGGTCTGGTTTCAGTATGCAAAATTACTGCAGAATTTTTCCAACCTCTGGTATGTACAATTGGAAGGCTGATTTTTGACACCAGGAAAGCAGAAATTTAGGATCACTATTTTCATCTTCTTTTTTTTAGGTATCCAACTGCCAAAGGAAGATGAGATTTCAGTACCTGTGGCTTCAGGTTCCCCAGTAAAAGACACTGGGGAGACTGTTGATCTTGCCATTGAACAGGAAGAGAAGATGAAAGAGGAACCTTTAACCATCTCAGAACTGGTGTACAATCCCAGTGCCAGTTTGCTGCCCACTCCTGTTGATGATGAGATTGATATGCTCTTTGATACCTGTCCAAGAGTAGAGAATGAGAAAGATGATACAGATTCATTTGAGGAACTGGAAGCAGATGAAAATGCATTTTTGATTGCAGAGGAGGAAGAACTGAAAGAAGCTCGGAGAGCACTTAGGTGGAGCTATGACTTTCTAATGGGCAACATAGAGGTGAATGCCTTTGTGAAGAGTTTCTCCAGACTTCTCCTTGTAGGCCTTGGACTGTTGTTGTTTCTGTTCCCTCTTCTCCTTGTTCTCTTGGAGTCGGACCTTCAAATCTCATTTCTCCATGAAATCCGTCAGACGCCAGAGTTTCAGCAGTTTCATATTGAGTATTACTGCCCGCTTAGGCAGTGGATGGCTTGCAAAATAAACTTAATTTGCGACATGCTGGGCAGCTTTTAAATTTTGAATAAATATGATACAACTAAGGGCTATATTCAAAACTTCAGTTAGTGCCAGCTTTCCATAATGCCCCTGGGGCCATCAGGCAGTAGCTGTTTTCATATCGAAGTTCATTACATACTCTTTTCAGTTTGTAAGTTCCCTTTACATACTTAAATTGCCTCTTTAGTAGCAGACTTATACAGTCACCTTTGAGTAACCAAAAATGAGCTTTATTTTAATTGCATTTCAGACTTCCTGCTCATCTATTACAGCATGTAAGTTGAGATCACAATAAGTTTCCTTGTCCTTAACCTTTCAATCCATGAAACTGAAAGAAAAAATTTTTTGAGTATACTCCTTAGTGCAGCAATCTCTTCTAACCAATGCCTATACAAGCAATGTTTATGCTGGGTTTTTGTTTTTGGTTTGTTTTTCTGTTTGTTTGTTTTTTACATTTTTATGTGTTTAAAATATTTTGGTAATTTTTTAGCAAAAGACAACTTCAGATTTAAATGTACAAATTGGTATGAAAAATGCACAAGGGCATGTAGGGTGTTTTTAATGTTTTAGCAATGATTTGTTTTTAAACTACTGGCTGGAGAATGAGTCAGTTTGACATAGCTCTATACAAAGGAACAGTGGTTTGGGGAAATATATAGAAAGTTCACTCAAGTTCAGTAAGCGCTGCCTGGAGGAAGTGAAAGGACACCAAGAGCGCAGAAGAATTTCTGAAAGGCACAGTTGTAAAGCTTGGGGAAGTGAGGAAAACGGAAAGTAATGATCGTTCCTCTTACCTGTCAGATTGTCTTACACTATATCAGTGCTGTAGAAAGTCTCTGCAAGATAGCCCAAATATGTTTTGGAAGAGAGTGAGTCTTCAGTCTAAATGTAGATTATTGTACATAACATGGAAGAAGATAATAGTAAGCGGGGGGGGA
>NW_010172033.1:2912-3185 GCF_000695765.1 Mesitornis unicolor | reverse complement strand
GGGTGAAGAAGCCAAACGTTTGCTAAATTAATAGGTGATTGACCTACATTAAAAAATGATAGAGAAGAAAAATATATTCCTTTTAAAAAACAAAGCATTAGGCTGTACAGTTGACATAAAAGTATGCTACTGACTCACAGTTAAAGGCTTAAACACTTTAAGAGATGCATCTTCATCCCTGATGCCCATTATTACTAATCTCTAAGACAACATATTTTCTGTGCATACTAATGCGCTTCCTTTTACATATAGCAGCATACTTACCCTCTTTCC
>NW_010172033.1:0-2893 GCF_000695765.1 Mesitornis unicolor | reverse complement strand
GATCTAATGCTGTTTCATGTAACATGGATTTGTATATTTAAAGGTATTCCAATATAGCTTAGAGAATATACTTAAGTAAAATCTTACCAATGCTGAGAGCATTTGAAAGCCCTCAAATGTACCACAGGGGTTGTATTTAAGAAGAGAAAGTTTTTATTCTTCCCCACCCCAATCTTAGTGCATATGTATTTTGTCTTTAAACTAGGAAACTCTGATTTTGGCCTGACTATTTCTCCTTCTTAGAGATTTATCAGTTGGAGACGTATTTGAGACTGTTCTATTAGATGTGCACTTAACACATTGTAACCACATCTCTACTTCCTACTGAATAAATTCCTTTAGTTTTGATACCAGATAATCTATTTTGCTTGGTTTTCTCATGTAAGCCCATGCAAATGTCTAGTTTGAAAATAGCAGTTTCCTTAGAGGATTTCTTCTTCCCTTCTAATTCTCAGTTTTAAAAGGACAAAACAGTTACAAGGCTTAGGAATTCTTTTTTCCCAGCTGAAAACTTTTGGATTGCTATTAATTTCCCTATGAACAAAGGCTAAATAAACAACTACCTTTTTTCTCTTGTCTTTCTTTGTTCTTGCCAATCTGTTCCGCTGAAAAATCATTATTGATTAGTTACTTGATGTGTATTTCTTCTTGTGCTACTTGCAGTTAAATGATCCTTTCCCTTGAGGTTGTAATTATTCAGCCTAATAGAAATGGAGAGTGAACTGAGTAGACATTTGTCCTTAACGGGAAATTATTTGCTTGTGTTGTTTCTAAACAAAAGTGTCAGAAAAGGTGTTTGGAGTGGTGAAGGCTGTGAGAGCTGGCATCCTGCTGGACTATGGAGACATGGTTCCATATGGGTTCTGATTTAAGTCTGAAGATTATTAAGAAAAAATAAATTAGATCCTATGCTCTAAAATGTAGTCTTGTCCCTGTAAATGACAGCACTCCAGAAGTTGGAGTGTTGTTATGCTTGATTTAATTCTATCAGAAAATAACCGAGTTACATAACAACATAGAAAACATGCAGCACAGTGAGGTTTTATGTAGGGTTAAGTGCAAGTGTGTGTGTGAACATGTGCCTGCCTTTGCTAACCATGTGCATATGTTCGGTCCTGGCCTTTTAAAATTCATCCCTTCCTTCCTGATATTTGGTCTATAAAAGTAATTTAACTGAAAGTCACAAGAGTCCTATAACTCTATAACGTAAAGGTCAGGACCATGTAATACACACAGAAGGATATGGTTGGGCATATTCAGAGAGAGAGTAGCTGTCTAGTATTTTATTGGTGGGGATGACAGGCTTGGATTATGGAGCATCTATAGGTACAGTATTGTGTATTTCTGTCTGTGCTTGGATTATATTGTAAAATGTTATGTACTTGAAATCTGTTTTGTGGCTTGTCTAACATTTATAAACACAACTCTGGGAAGAATTAAAAATTGTTTTATTTCATGGAGACTAAGGGGAAAATATACCTGTAACTTGAGCCTTATCTTTGTATAGTGAATTTCACATTTCTATATGTCAACATCCTGATTGTTTTGTATGTTGATATGATGGCAGAAATCCCTAATAAAAACACACTGGAAAAAGCTTTCTGCAATTATGACAGTTCTTATGATGAAAGATTTTTTCTTAATAATAGTTTTTGTTGAGAATTAGTACATTATATAGTCCATATTTCTTAGGACTGTTACAGTGGTTTTTAATATACATTTTTACTTTCAGCAGCTGGAGGGACAGTAAGAAAGTGCTTTAAAATAAGGTGTTATTAACATGGCTTCAGATGCACTAACCAAGGACCTAATGGTTTGCCCATTTACCATGTAAAAGTTAGTCACAGTCTCTTGTGCTGAAATAAAATTGCTACACGCACAGAACACAAATTGAGAAGTCTGGGTTTAAAGTCAGGCCCTGGCTGTAGACAACCTTTTGGTAGGAAGATCTGGCTAGAGCATTACACAAAAAGAGCTGTGCAGTTTTTGGATGGAGCTTGCTTACATTAAGTTGGTTTGGAGCTCAGTGCGAAAACATCTGGTAAGAAACATGGTTTGCAAAGAAGCAATTGAACATCATTTTTGGGAGCTAAGTCAGAGAAACGGAGGATACTTCTTGAGCACATGAAACATTTAGATGCAGACATGACTGTACTGCATAGGAAGCGCCAAATCTAAACTGACTCTGGTAATTTGAAATGTAAAGGGCCAGGTCTGTATAGTACAGGTAGACCTATTTATTCAGTTAAAAGTATAGGTTATAACACTGCATTCAGAAGAGGTTGCATTCCTACTTTAAGATAAGAATACAGCATATGCTCCTCAACATGGTTTGCATTCTGAGTTCTTACCACACTTTATGAAAATAGCATGGATACTTCAGGCAGAAATTCAGTGTTTGTCACAAATTCATTCTGAAAAATGACACACAGAATTTCTTGAAAATTACAACTCCCTGAAATGAAGTAATTGTCTCTTCTGTTTGCATGGATTTGCTGTAGGTTTTAAGACTGATTATTGCTGTTCATATCTGCCAGATGCACTCCTTCCAGTAGTTACATCTTAAATGTTACAAAGGTTCACAGCTTGTCTTTTAGATGTCCTGTAACTCCCTCCTTGAAGACATAGGTACTGTCTGTCCCTGTGAAGTGATGCTTAATGATGTACTGGGACTTTAAAGCTGAGGCAGAACTTCTATCATGAAAGTTTTCCTGCTCACCCAGCCACAGCTGACTGCTTCTACATTACAGTGAAGAACACTAAGGCATTAATTTCTCCTTCACAATCATGCAAAAAATTGTTATAAAAATAAAAACGAAACATGAACATGAAAAATTACCTGCTTTATTTATTTCCTTCTGATTTTTCCCATGTTAGCTTCCTTTTATTTTAA
>NW_010172032.1:1686-7916 GCF_000695765.1 Mesitornis unicolor | reverse complement strand
TTCTGTGATTCTGTGATGGAGGAGGGTTTGGTTTTGGGCATTTTCCTGGAAAACGGCAGGTGCCTCAGCGCTCGGGAGATTCGAGCCATCTGGATAAGTAGGGTCAAGCTCCACGTTGGCAACGATGAGTTGGGGCAGCTTGGTTTCGCGGGGGGAGCCGGGGAGCAGCACCTCTCAGAAGGCACCATCGGCGTTGAAGCCGCTTTTGCTTCCTCCTGCATCCATCTGCCTGCACGGCCGCATCCGCGTGGGAGGCGGCGTTGGCCTCGGGTCAACGCCTGCGTCTTGGCATTGGATCGTTAGGGTTCGTGGTAATTAGCAGCCATGGGGAAGAGAAGCACGGTGGCTCATGGAGACGTCAGCTCTCCAGGCTGCGTCCCTCGGTTGCGTAGTGCTATCGGAGAGCTGGGCTTTGGTGGATGCGCGCGACGCGATGGATGGCAGCTTTCCCCTCGAAACCGGCTGCGGTCTGCCTTTTGCCATGTGTCTTGCTGTTGCTGGAGGTAGCAAAATGCAGCGAGCTGTCACGGTCAGAACGCTTATACAAAATCCCGATGTCCTCATTCAGTCATTCCATGTCCAAGCTTTCCCCTGTATTTGGACTTGGCCTCTGGTCTCCTTTCTTTCATGGCGTGTTTGATGGGATTGTACAGTTTGGGGCTTTTTTATTATTATTATTTTTTTTGCTTTTAAGAGAAAAGCATGTATTTCTCTGAAAAATGCATCTTGTAGCTGGACTAGGTGCTTCCTCCCTACCATCTACCTTTTATCTGCATCTCACATGCAGCATCGGTAGCCCCATGCCTCTAATCAAGACCATTCCTAGCCTTTCTAATTTCCTTTATGGCATTACAAAAAATCCAATCAAGCCTAATAGGCCAATAGAGTTCTATGGAAATGAGTGTGAAATCCTATAGGAAAGGGGTAGACACTGAGGTGTCCCACGTGGGATCCCATGGGCGAGTTTGGATGTGCCATGGGAAAGGTTTTTATTCTCCAGTTGCTTCGGTAGCGCTTCCCCATAAGGTGTTATCCTAAGCGATGCCACTTCAGGTGCTATTTTTATTCAGGAAAATGTCAAATCCTTTCTTGGAACTTAGTGACTTGTTGTCTTGGTAATTTCTTGCAGAAACAGGATCTATAAAAATCCCCTGTTTTCTTGGCACTGGTCTTTTCTCATCTATTCTGAGTGTAAATATTTTTCAGAATCGGGGGAAAAAAAATAAATGGGAGCTGCTTTAATAGGACAGAAGCAGAGTAATTTCTCCCCCAGAATGGTTCTTGTAGGGCTTTTTGAGGATGTAGTTGTATGCACTTATATTTATGATATTGGCCCAGTGTCCTTTGAATAGGAGTCCTTGTGTGCCGAGATCGTATCTGGCCCTGTTTTTTCTTCATACACCCTTTCCTAATCTGAAGCCCATCTTTCTGGGAGCTGGAAATGCAGTGATGAGCGGGGTTGTATTCATGATGAATTTTGGGTCTCCCTGTGAGATGTAAGAGGTGCTTGGAGGAAGGCAGGGGCTGGTTTTTGGGGTGTTCACGCCGTCATTCAGGCTACTGGGCTTTAATGCATTTTAAGGGAGATGATGAGCGGTGTCTCTCCAATCACAACAAGATCCCCAGAGTCCAAAAGGAGCAAGGCTTGGGCACGACAGCCAGCGCTGCCCTAATAAAACATTTACTGAGGTTTGGAGACCTGTTGGCTCCGACACGGCGCATACATATTAAACGATCAAAGTTTCCGTGCCTTCGGAGGAGCCGGCTGCTAATCGAATGCAACCCTTGGGCTTTGCTTACGGCTGCCTCTGCCCGAAAGCTCTGTTTTCCTATTTAAAAGATTTCCGAGCTAAGCCGGGCAGGTCACAGCTCGGGAAGCAACAGGACCTGGCCTCTTAAAGGCTTTGGTTGAGGATGGGTTAGGGGTTGAGGATGGGTTGGTCTCCATCTCTCAAGTCCTGAGCGCCTCCGGCTCTGCTGCAGGCTGTGTCGGTGCTGCCATGGTCTCTCCTTCTCCTTCTATTGCTCATCCCCAAAAAAACCCAAAGCAAAGGGTAAAAAGCCCCCAAAAAACCCCCAACCAATCCCACCCTCTTTGGATTTGTAAACTTAGCGCACTCCAGCTGGAAGGTGCCGAGGATGGAAAGGAAAACACAAAGCCCCCAGGGTGCCGTTTCTCAAAACAATGCGGAGCTGTATTTGCCTTTCTGCGCCCGTTTTAGCTGTGCAGGGAAGCGGGCAGGTAAAAAGCCTGCAGAGGATGCTCCCACAGGCATCCACGGGTGCTGAGCTGCCTCAGCACCTCTGCAAGCCACCGACCACCCCATCCTCTGCAGAGCAAACGCTTCACCTCCTCATGCTGCTCCGGAGGTTTGGGACTGATGGGTTTGGCTTTCCATTTGGTTACAACATCTTTTCTGCTACTCGAGCATCTCCCGTGTCTTTCATGTAATTCCTTAACGAGTTTCCATTTCCTTGACGGTTCCTTTCTTTTAAGGTACTCGAGTCTGTTTGATCATCAACAAATTTCTCTTTCTGTTCCTCTGATAAAAAATTAAACCTTGGGCACTTTTTGAAGGCTTCCTCCCCACTCCCCCTTTTCTCTTTCTCCTCCCGTGCTTGGTAGGGAGTCAGCCCTTCTCTAGGAAAATAAATAAAAATTAGAGCTCAAAGTGTGACATCTGCTCTTAAAAAAAGGTGAGGAGAAGGAAAAGAAGAAAAAAAAAAACCCCTCACCATATATTCTTACAGATGTGACATCAAACTGGGAAAGTATAAAGGACGCGGTTTTCAAAGGCTCGTGCGGGGACTGAGTTGGTTCAGTGGGAAACGGGCAAGCAAAGTCTCTCCTGGCGCTTTGAAAACGTGTCCCTGCGTGTCCCCTGCCACCGCAGCCGCCTTGTTGGAGCTGCTCCTGCTGCTGCTTGGGGGGTGGCTGGTGAGCGGTGGGTGATGGGGATGGTGAAGAGGGTGAAGCAGGGAAAGGGGATGGGTGCTCCCTTTGCCAGCACCCGCTGTGTCCTTGTGTCACCTTGGTACCTGCATCCAGAGGCATCGCCTTCCTTGCTCGCTGCAGAGGAGCTTTTAGGAAGCAAGAGCTGTGTGTAGATGTGGATGTGGCACTTCAGGACGTGGTTTGGTGGCCATGGCCTCCCCAAAAGGCTTTTTGACCCTGTGGGTCAGTACTTGGGGGTGGTTGAGGCTGAGACATCATGTCCATGGGGAGATGGAGACCTCGGTGCAGCCATGAGGGGTCTCATCCAGCCCAGGCCGGTGACTTGCACAGCTGTAGGAGGTTGAATGGTGCTTCACAGTTTTTTCTCTGCTGCTTCATCAGCTTCTACACCTTTCCCAGTGATTTTCTCCAAAAAAACCCTATCTCGCTATGTCCCATCACTCCCATCGGTGCTTGCGAAGCATCCCGGCTGTCTGATATGGGACACAAATGTCTGGGTACCACGGCAGTGACATCCAAGTGCTTCCAGACAACGGCCCGAAGCCATCGACTATTTCTTTTGGGCTGGGAGACCTGCGATTAATCTTTTCTTGTCTTTATTGCTTTTTTGGTGGAAACCTTCTGCTTCCAAGTTGCTGATCCAAATACCTGTCATTCAACACATCCCTGGTGGTGGTCCAGCTTTTGGTGGGTGGCACGATGAGGGGGGTTTCTTGGTTTGGGGCCGATGGAGCTGCAGGGTGGGCTCAGTCCCAGTGCTGCATCTCCCTCACCTTGGATTAATTACAGTAGGGTGCGATATACATTTATATGGTGCCTGCACAAGTGTCTCAAGGCCCTTTGCAAGCTGAAAAAAAAATCTAATTAAGGCGCGGGCTCCACCATGAATGCTTATCACCGCGACGCGCACAGCAGCAGCGAGCCTCCCCGCCTGGATCCGCGCTCTCCCAGGTTATTAATTACCCAAAGCTCGGTGTCCAAGACACCAATCGATACCATGGGCTGGATAGGGAGCTTGAAGCGAGGTGTAGCAGGAGATAACCATCAACCACGGGAGGAGGAGTCGCTTTGCAGAGACATGCGCAGTAGCGGCACATGTTTACCAGTGGTTTTCAGGCTGGGAGGTTATTTACTCGATGCCGAAAGATGTCAGTAATAGCAAATTTTGGCCTAGGGCAGGCGACGGGCGCAGCATCGTTCTGCAGGGTTTGCCTCGAAACTTAATTTGGCTTTTTTAGGTGGTCTCGGGAGCGGCTGCAGCTGTTGGGAACACTGGGAAGGGAGGGAGGGAGCGCCGCGAGTGCGCCGAAAGCGTAAATAACCGGGGGGAAAAGGGGAAGGGAAATGTGAAGTGGCCCTTTAAATGTGAGCCTCCAGAGCCCAGAGCCCAACTAGCGTTCCCTCAAGTATTCAAATGAGATTGCAGCATCAGATTGGTATGCATTAGGCTGGTCTCAATGAAAATTAACATGTAATTGCTTCAAATGAAGTAAGTGAGGAGGTAATCTGTTCTTAAATTGGATTCGCAGGATTTTGTGGTACCATAATGCAGCTGTGAAATGAAATATATTTTAAGGATGATGTCCTCAAGGGGAGAGGGGAGGAAAGGGGGAGTCTTTACCGGGAAGGGTCCTTTCCCTCTCGCTGTCCCTTGTTTTTGCTCTCATTAGTGGCATTTTATGATTGGGAAGAAGCTACTGGTGCGAGTGGCACGGCTGGGGTAGGTCCCATTGCTTTTGGCTGTGTTGTTTCCATCCTTGACGTCCCTCACGTCCTCCTGCTTGGTTCTCCACTTCTGTTGTGGCACCAGTGCACCCTCTGGCATCTTCTCACCCCTCGCTGTTCCTATTTTGTGCCTCAGCATCTCAGGAAAAGCCACTTTAGCGACAATTTCCCACTTGAAACAAGTGAAGAGCGTGGCTTCCTTTGCCATACGTTTGCAGGGTGGTGAAGCTCAGCGGTCCCTCGCCGGGGCGCAGAGTTAAACGTGCTCCTTTGCAGGCCATCAGGGTGGACAGCATCGCTTTATTCCCGGGCCGTTAGTGTCAAAAAGCAGAGCTGGGATTGATTTTGGGGGGCAGAGCTCGTAATTGAGCGAGTTCAATGCCAGGGATCAGTGGGAGTGCGATCCCCTTTGGTAGGCAGCCCTGGAAGGGGCGACTTTCACCCAGGGCCATCCAGGAGCACCCCCCCCCAAGCAATGATTTGGGCTGTGGGGATGTGAAAAAGGAGGAGATTAAGAGGGTTAAAATGTCTCTGGAGCTCAGCGCAGGATCGCAGCATTTCATTAGCAAACCGGCCGTGTCCCCACACAGCTGCCTACGGGCATTTTGGTGCTGGCGTCACCCCCCTTTACCCGCTGCCATCAGCACTTTTGGAGGGCACCCAAGCAGATGGGCCACCCTGCAGGGGTGGGAGCTCAGGTTGGGGACACGGGTGCCCTCACTGCTGCTTTGTGGCGCGGAGAGGGAGGATGCTCGAGATGTGCCGAGCCCTGTTGTTAGCAGAGACAATAGGAGGATAAATAGCAAGGCTGGATGAGGCGAGCACGGGAGCAGGGGACTTGGAAAGGTGCTGGTGTGCTGCTGCATTGCAGAGAGATAAAGACTTTTCCAGACACGCCAGCCCTGCATCGCGACCTGCCTGCTCTGCAGCGGTCCTTGGTGGGCTCTCCCAGCTCCTCCGTGCCCTGCCCTGTGCTGCAAAGTGGGATTTTTGCCTCTTTTTGCAGCTTTTCTATTCTCCCCAGTCCAGTTTCCTCCTGTTTCCTCAGCGTTTGCCAATAAGCTGGTCCACGGCAGCGTACTGGGAATTGTTTGCAGCTCTGCGAATCCTGGGCAGTGAACCAAGGCGGATCTTTTCGAGCCCAGAATATTATTATTAATGTAATTAGTGCGAATCATTTGCATGTATAAACTTTCAGATGAGGAGATCGGGTGCTTTACAAACATGCATTAACTCACCTTCCCTGGCAAGGAGATGCCAAACATCTTTAAAGCCTTGCAGAGGGCAGAAACGAAGGGCAGGGACTTGCTGCAGGTTGCAGCTCAAGCTGGTGGGAAAGGCAGGACCTCCCGGTCCAGAGCCCCGACTGCAACATCCGAGATGAAACCGGGCAGAAAAGAGAGGGGGAAGCACAAAGGGTTTTTATTTCCCGCTTCTTTTGACTGGCTCAGCGTGGTTTCGCAGAGGCACCGGGGGCGGCTGCTGATCCGAGGGCACCTCCTCGCCCCGCAGCCTTTGGAGATGCTGCGGCTGCCACAGGGAGGGGGCG